>NC_142928.1:96782656-96840156 GCF_046866305.1 Octopus bimaculoides
TCGTTACCAGCATCGCCTTACTGGCACATGAAAAAACATTCAAGCGAGGTCGTTGCCAGTGCTGCTGAACTGGCTCCTGTGCAGGTGGCACGTAAAAAACACCATTTTGAGCATGGCCACGTAAAAGCACTCACTACACTCTCGGAGTGGTTGGCGTTAGGAAGGGCATCCAGCTGTAGAAACTCTGCCAGATCAGATTGGAGCCTGGTGCAGCCATCTGGTTCACCAGTCCTCAGTCAAATCATCCAACCCATGCTAGCATGGAAGGTGGACGTTAAACGATGACGATGATAATGATATCATCATCATCATCATCATCATCATTTAACGTCTATTTTCCATGCTGGCATGGATTGGATGGTTTGACTGGGGACTGGCAAGCCAGGTTCCAATCTAATCTGGCAATGTTTCTACAGCTGGATGCCCTTCCTAACGCCAACCACTCCGAGAGTGTAGCGGGTGGTTTTTACATGTCACCGGCATGGGTCCTAGTCAGGCAGCACTGACATCAGTTACGTTTGGATGGTGCTTTTTATGTGTCACCGGCACAGGAACCAGTCAGGTGGGGAGGATGCGGGCTGGCATTGACCACATTCAGATGGTGCTTTTTACATGCCACAGGCATAGGGAGCCAGTCAGGCAGCACTGGCAACAACCCACACATAAATGTTGCTTATTGTGTTCCACCAGCACGGGAGCCAATCAGGTGGAACTGGCATCAGCCACAACTACAATTTCCATTTTTGATTTCGATTTGACAGAGATTTTTTAATTTTTGGAATTTTCAGAAAACTATTATGAATTTGTGTTTTACACACAGAAATTCATACAATTATGCAAAGAAAAATTTATTTTATATGTGTGATTTAATCGCGATTTGGTTGTTGCTTTTAGCACATCTCAGGACCACCTGACACCTTCTCTGTTTCTTTGTCACACTGACATTTACTGATGCTTTTCAATATTATTCTTCCCAGAAATACATTTAATGGAAGTGATGCATTCAAAGGTAGTCCATTGCTGGGATTTGAGCAAAAAATTCAAACTGTCCACAATTTAAACTCTGATTTTTAAAAAATTTGTAAAATAGCAAAACTTTTAGGATTTATGGGGGATGAGGGTTTTGAAAAATTTTTTTAATAATTTTTTTTCAAAATCATATGAAATCCCATTTGTAGATATACAAATTCACAAAAATTTCCTGAAAATTCCAAAAAATAAAAAGTTATAAGGGGGTGTATGGGTTGCTTAAACCAGAATTCTGCCAAGAATTCTATTGGACTTCTTAAAAAAAATTATAAATTATATATCTGATTGCTGGAAATATATTTTTTAATTTTTAACTACAAGCTTTATGCTTCTCTGAGTTCAAGAGGGCTCCTGAGCCATGGCTTATATTGGCCCATACATAAGATCTGGCCCTGGATACAAGCAAACTTTTGTTATCTGAAGCTACAAAAATGCTGGTACTGAGGTTACCTGTGTGTGATCTGTCTGTAAGATCATCTATAGTTGGATACTGAGTTACTGATGTAAACAATGTTGATTTGTCCAGTGGCCATCCATTCTTACGGCAAGTTGCTTGCACCAAAGCTGTTAGATAGGATTCTGGAATATGCAAGCCAGACAGCCACATTGCATGCGGTTCACCATCATTTACCTGGATAATAAGAATATAGATGAAAGATAATTATTTGATCTACAGGATTCATGGAGAGAAGCAACACTAGAGAGCTGCAATAATTGAAACAGTTGAAGAAGGAAAACAGTTAAAAATATTTTTTAATCAGTGCTTTAATTGTTTTGTTATATTTCTGTTGAGATATACTGTATGTGTTTCAATTGATTCTGTAAACAATGAAGATTTTATCAAAGTAACTTTGTCATTATTATTTTGGGTTTCTGGAATATAAATTAACACAAAATTAGTCCACTTAAAGACAAGCAGTTTGTATCATGGAACCAGGGGCAGTTTCAGGCAGACAGCTATCAAAATGGTTAAGATAGAAAGCAGCTCACCCAGCCATTGTATTGTCTGTATCGTTTTTCAAAGTGAGCCATCCAATTCCCAAGTGTTTTCAAGGTAGGTGGGGTCAGTCTCCGCCAAATACTTGGAATAGCTCCATTAAACAGACATCTAGCAACATCATCCAGTTCACTGCTCATTCCAACTTCCCCATTCAATGCCTTTATTAAAAAAAAAAAAGACAGAAAAAGATCATTGCAGAAACAAAATGCAAGTAGCTATTTTAAATAGTGTGCATTTTTTATTCAACATCATCATCATCATTTAACATCAATAACTTGCAAGATGAAGAATTTTGAGAGAAGCAGGGACATTTAAGGAGGGAACTTGTGTCAGATGATTAAAGGTTAGAGTGTGACAGAGAGACAGAAACAGGTGTCTTGCTATAATAGAGGGGGCACTGGAGGAGATGATCCAGTGTCACATGATGAAAGGTTAGAGCATGACAGAGAAATAAAGTGGTAGAAACAGGTATCTTGCTAGGGAGGAGGTACATGGTTACCCAGCGAGGAAGAGAGAGAGGTACAAGAAAGAGGACAGAAACAGGTGTGCTGATGTAGAGGAGATACTTGGTTACCTAGCTAGAGGGAAAAGAAAGAGAAGGAGAGAGAGAGAGAGAGAGTGATCAAGAAAGGGAGCAGAAACAAGTGTGCTACTATAGAGGAGATACATGGCTATCCAGTCAGAGAGAAGAGCAAGGAAAAGAGAGAGTGTGGGAAACAGCAAAAGTTCAAGAGAGAGCAGGAGAGAGATGGTAAAGGGTGTACTCACAAGTAACAAGGATTAGAGCATAGATGTGATGGTAGAGTAAGGAAGAGAGAGGTACAGAGGTTATAGTATATGTGGTCAGGTATTACCAAGAAGGCACAAGTAGGGAGTGGGAATTGCAATGACTGGTGAAAACCTGAGTATAAAAATGATATTATGTAGCTTAGAATAGTCTGAGTTCTTCTATGTTTTATGTTAGTATGTAGATTAGAACAGTACGATTTCTTTGTAGTATTATTATTATTAGTAGTAGTAGTGTTATGTTGTTGTTGTTAATAATAATAATAATAATAATAATAATAATAATGGTTTCAAATTTTGACACAAGGCCAGGAATTTTGGGGGAGGGTGCTAATCGATTACATTGACTCCAGTGTTCAACTGGTACTTAATTTATTGACCCCCGAAAGGATGAAAGGCAAAGTCGACCTTGGCGGAATTTGAACCTAAAACATGCAGACAGATGAAATGCCTCTAAGCATTTTGTCCAGAGTGCTAATAATTCTGCCAGCTTGCTGCCTTTTTTAATAATAATAATCCTTTCTACTCAAGGCACAAGGCCTGAAATTTGGTGGGAGGAGAAATATTTATGCTGCTTCAATAATAATCCTTTCTACTAAAGGCACAATGCCTGAAATTTTAGGGGAGGGGGTCTAGTCGATCACATCAACACCAGTGTTCAACTGGTACTTATTTCATTGACTCCCCCCCCAAAAGGATGGAAGGTAAATTTGACTGCAGCAGAATTTGAACTCAGAATCTAAAGATGGGAGAAATGCCACTAAGCATTTTGCCCAGAGTGCTAACGATTCTCTCAGCTCACCGTCTTCTTAATAATAATAATAATAATAATAATAATAATAATAATAATAATAATAAACATACAGAAAATAGCACTACTAGGCACTGCACACATCCTACGTAAAACACTTTCAATACAGTAACCATAAGAGCATCACAGCAAACCACAGCACATACCCAAGGCACAGAGAGCTGCACTCAGTAGTGCAGTGAAAGCACATTATAAAAATAAGACTATTGAATAATAATAATAATAATGATAATAATAATAATTCCCGGATGCAGTACCAATGCCCGGATGGAGTATCAATGCCTGGATGCAGTACCAATGCCAGGGTGCAGTATAAATGCCCGGATGCAGTACCAGGCAGTGGTTCTCATGACTTCTGATCTTAACTGACTGGAAGTGTTATCATGTACATTGCTTTGTCTTGGTATAAAAGATGGGCTACAGCAAATATTCTGCTTAATACCACAGATTTGCTTGTCAGTTGTTTGACCATAACCAGCTGAGTAATGTCTCTTGGTGGCTGACGATATGTGCATCTCTGATCATGAGCAGAAGTAGTGGGGGAGCATCATAGCCATGTGTTGAGAGGAATTCTTTGGTATTTGAATAATTCACCTTTGGAAACATGGGTGTTTTGCTAAACATCCTTAAACAAACCTTATTCAGGGATCTTTTGAGCAGGATGGGCTACTCGATCTGAAGAAAATTCTAACTGGGCCCCACCTTGATATGAGATCACCATGTCACGCACATATGGTTGTGATGCATGTGCCTGGTGTACCCTTATCAGACGGGTAGTCATGATGGGTGTAATGGGCTTCGTATATTTTACCCCAGTGTCACTTTGATGACATACACTGCTCTCTCACTCAATAATAATAATAATAATAATAATAATAATAATAATAATAAGAGTGAGTAATACCAGCCACTGCGGGACGAGATAGGAAAGTTATGGGGCATGAGAAGAATAATGGTGATACTGGTGGTAATTGGAGCATTAAGAGCAGTTTCCAAGAGCTTTGAAAAACATATTAAGAATATCGGAGCTGCTGTCAGGCTCAAAGTGACCCAGAAGACAGCATTGTTGGGTACAGCTCACTTTCTAAGGAGAGTATTGTTTCTTTGAGTCACAGGAGAAAACACTATTTGAAACCTTTGGTGATCTGTTATTGCCTGCTTTCAAGTAAAGAACAACCAGTAATTAAGAACTATCCGAGAGTCTTTAATAATAATAATAATAATAACAACAATACTAACAATAACAATAATAAAAATAATAATGCAGGCTGGAAGAATTGTTACTGTGCCAGACAAAATGCTTAGCAGCATTTCTTCTGGCTTTACAGTCTGGGTTTAAATGCAGCAGAGGTTGACTTTGCCTTTCATCTTTTTGGGGATCAATTAAATCAGTATTAGTCAAGCACTGGGTTTGATGATACTTACCCCTTCTCCTAAAATTACTGGCTTTCTGCCAAAATTTGAAAGCATCATTATTATTATTATTTGATATTTCGCATCTAATGTGCCATTCTAGGTGGTGATGCTACTTTACATATAATTGTGACACTGAATGGTAATGAAAATGGTTGTGATGATGGTAGATATTTAAGTGATAATGATTTTGTTGAAACTTAATGACCAGTGGTGATAGTAGCTATATAGGTCAAATATATCATTTGACCGTATCAAGTAGATGATACAATCAAGTAGTTAAACACATCTGAGAATATTTTATATAAATAAAAGGGAAATAATTACAGTAATGTCATTGGAAGGTCAGCATAAGGTGATTCCAGAAAAAGAACATTTCACTCCCAATACACCAATTCACTAATCCTTAAACAGGTTACACCCTATATTATAACCGCACTTCTAATTATACTAAGACGGTGCTCTTGCGTGGTTTCAATTGGTAAACAATTAGTTGTTAGTTTGCACTTCTGAGTTCTAGTCTTTTTATATTTATTGTCTTAGAACAGATTGATGTCTTATACCAAATGCTTGAGTCTTACAGAAATTGCAGTAAACTTCAGTACACTGCAGCACACCGGCAATTGAGCCAATAAGGGAATTTTTAGGCTAGAGCAGACATGGGTAACTCTTTTTGAGAAGCAGGTTCATGAGACATGGTTCAACAGGCCACACTACTAAAAAAATTCAATTTTTCATAAGGCATGCCATTCAGAAAGTTCAGCATGCCACAGATGGCTTTCAGGCCACAGATTTCCTCTGAGTTAAGAAAGAACATCCAATTTTCCTTTCAAGTCACAACCTACTGCTTTGGAAAAGGGTAAAACATAGACAGGAGGAGGTTTCTTTTTGGCTTTTACTTGCTGAATCTGGAGGACCTCTGAGACCAGTGAGCCTGATGTCATTCATGTTCAGTTTAAAATGTTGCAGTCAACATCTGCAGGAAAAACATGAGCAGGGAGAAAATTCTTTGTATATAAACTTGTTTAAATACTTTGGCATGTGTTTAACTAGCTGCCCTTTAGAGAACAACAAGATACAGAAGGACTATTTTCTAAGATGTACAAGAGATGTAAGTAATAAAACTACTAAGATTGAAAGCAACAGAATAACAAACATTTAATCTTTTTACTACAGAAATATATGATATATCCAAACAAAATTTCATTACCCTTAACTGCAGAAAGCAGTTTTATATACCAATCTATCTTTTATTGAAAAACATTATGTTTGAAGCTATATTTTTGTTGAAATATGTCAAGTTTATTAAGGCAATGTGACTTTCAGAAACACCAATTCTATTTTTTGGTAGATATCTAATAATTGTGGAATTCAATTTCATAGTTAAAGGGCTAAACTTTTACTTACTCGGATCAACATTGTTAAAGATTTCTTTATGCGTCTAATAAGTACATTGAATCTTTCAAGTTCCTGCAACAATACTACAGTTGTTGGGGTTATATTCAAACCAAACTTTTTCTTAATCTTGTCATTATCAAACTCAGCAGGCATCTTGTTCAGAATCTCAGTTGCTATTTTGCCAATGAATTGCTCTCGACTTATTCCTGACCCTGTTTCACCTGGAAGTGAATAGCAATGGTAAAAGAAATTTACATATGGTTTCTGTTTCAGAAAATGGAAGGTTAGTGATGTTGCTAATTTTTCTCAGTTTGTCTGTTTCAGTCAGTACAAAACTATTGACAGTTGATGGAAACTTATGTAGTGCATTTCTATAAGATATAGTGGTTCAAATGAAAAAAAGATTAGGTGAGAAATGTACTGTGAAAGGCTTTGATATTTTATATTATGTAACACTGGAATGAAATTATAAGGTAAATATAACAGTATGTGTAGTAAATGGCCACTAATCAAACATAATTCAGGTCTGCATGCATGTATGTGTGTGTGTGTGTGTGTGTGTGTGCGCATGCACATATTTGTGTTTGACTCTTACTTCTTGAGAACTGGTGTTGGTTTGATAACATCTCTGCAATTCAATGGCTCAGCAAAAAGTCTAATAGAATAGGTAACCAGACTTGAAATAAATAAGTACCAGGGTCAATTTGTCTGACTAAACTCTTCAATGCCATAGTGTAATGAGTGAAACAAGTAAAAGAACCAAAGAATACATCTACGCACAAATACATGCATGCACATGTGCACACACACACACACATACACATACATCTAAGAATATATCCCAATTACTAGCATAGCTAGAGGGCTGGTAGGGGTGGTTTGCCCTGAGTGGCACTTTTAAAGGGGTGGTACTTTTGGGTCTACTGTAGACAATATGTGGTTTTTGTGGGGTCTGAGGGCAGCAAACAGAAGGGCTGCCCCAGGCGACACACACTCTAGCTACACTAGTGATTCCAATTATATTTATTTCATTGTTCGTTCATTTTATTTCCACCAGTTTATTCCTGCTATTCTTAAATATTACAGATTCTCCAACAGTCAAGAAGACTGTATCATCCATATATTCACATATTTTGTATACTATATATTTTATTTCATATTTCCCCCCCCCCCCACCAATTCCTCCACCTATTTTTTCCTCACCATTTTTATGTAAAAAGCTCAACATCAATTGTAACTTGGTTACTAATGTCCCCTTCATTAGACACTCAACTGGCATATAAAATAAATCATTATTAGTTAGCAGGTATAAAAGGCAGTGAGCTGGGCAAAATGCTTAGTGGCACTTTGTCTGTCTTTACATTTTGAATTCAAATTCCGCTGAGGTCGACTTTGTCTTTCATTCTTTCAGTATTGATAAAATAAGTACCAGTTGAGTACTGGGATTGATGTAATCAACTTACACCCTCTCCTGAACTTGCTGGCCTTGGGCCAAAATTTGAAACCATTATTATTATCATTAAGATGGCAAACTGGCAGAATCATTAGCGTACTGGACAAAATGCTTAGCAATATTTCTTCTAGTTCTTCACCTCTGAGCTCAAATACCACAAAGGTCAACTTTGCCTTTCATCCTTTTGGAGTCAATGAAAGACGTACCAGTTGAGCACTGGGATGGATGAAATTGGCTAGCTCCCTTCCCACAAATTTCAGACCTTGCGCCCATAACAGAAAGAATTATTTTTATAAAACTGTCACATTAGTTAAAAATGTAGGGCTTAGATTCACTTGTGCCATATACTTGGCAATAACATCTGTTAATTTCCTTGCAGGCCTTCCTTCAACTACAGTTAATCCTCAGTTTGCAAAAACTAAGTTTTTTTAATGTAATAATGTATAGAAGACAATGTGCAGGCATGTGGCTGAGTGGTTAGAGGTATCAGCATCATGATTGTAAGATTGTGGTTTCGATTTCTGGACCAGGTGATGTGTTGTGTTCTTGAGCAAAACACTTCATTTCACGTTGCTCCAGTCCTCTCAGCTGGCAAAAATGAGTAACGCTGCGATGGACTGGCGTCCCGTCCAGCTGGGGAGTACATATGCCATTGAAACCGGGAAACCGGGCCCATGAGCCTGGCTAGGCTTTAAAAAGGGCGCGTTTATTTTATTTTTATAGAAGACAATAAGGTGGCAAGCTGGCAAACTCGTTAGCGCACCAGGCAAAATGCTTAGTGGTATTCTGTCCATTTGTGTGTTCTGAGTTTGAATGCCAATGGGGTCGACTTTGCCTTTCATCCTTTTGGGGCTAAGAAAATTAGTACCAGTTGAACACTGGGTCCAGTATAGTCAACTTACTCCCTTCCCCAAAACTGCTGACCTTGTGCCAAAACTTGAAACCAATGTAAAGAAGGCATAAACAAAATGAGAGGTATTAATGTCCAAAATGACCTCTACTAAGCATTTTCAATTTCAAACTAAGTTTGATAAGAAGCAAAGCAATGACCAACAGAATATACATATATGTATACATATATATACATATATAAAAACAAAAGTAAATGAGTATATGCATATATACGTACAGGTATGTGCATACCGACATCCACCTGTATGTATAGGTGCATATCTGGGTACAGGACATTGCAAACAAATGTAGACGAGAACACACGAGCCACATAGAGAACATTCTACTTCATCAGCTACCCACGTTTTAACACCGGCGTTTCGACGAGCTTCGGGCAGGACGCAACGTTAAAACGGCTCGTCCCATGGATCGCAGATTAAATCTGTATACGCAAATTAAATCTAGCCATGGAGGAATGTAGTGGCGGACAAAAAACAAGACAGGAAAACAAACAGAAAAGGCTTTACGGCCAGACGAGAAAAATTATGTGTGTATGAACGCGATGAGGCACGGAACCGAGAGAGACAAAGTGGTGGCGTGCGTTACTTGGCGAAAGCCAAGGAAGGAAAGGATTATTGACCGGAAGCATGTGACCATGCCGGTGTAAAGGGAAGAGAGAGAGTGGTAGAGGGAGAAAGAGAGGGAGGAAGTAGAAGAATGGTGAGCAACGAGAGGAAAAAAGAAAGAGAGGAAATACAAGGGGGAAAAAAGAGATACGTAGTAGTAACAGAGGAAGAACAAGAGGGGTAAGGCGAGATACGTAGTAGTACAGAGGAAGAACGAGGGGGGGGGAGAAAGGAAAGAGAAAGAGAGAGAGAAAGAGATAGAGTAGCGTCGGAGGATAAGTTACGAAAACTACTTACAATTTTTGTGAGACGCTGCGTTCAATCATGTAAAAACAAAAGTAAATGAGTATATGCATATATACGTACAGGTATGTGCATACCGACATCCACCTGTATGTATAGGTGCATATCTGGGTACAGGACATTGCAAACAAACGTAGACGAGAACACACGAGCCACATAGAGAACATATATATATACATATATATATATATATATATATATATTTGGCTATTGCTGATATATTTTCTAAGAGTTCTTATTTGGTGTTGGTAGCTCACTACCAAACTAAACTGTCATAACATGGTGCTTATATTTCACTGTGCTCATAATTTAGATGTCATTGATTGGCAGACAAGTAGGTGAAGTATCAAACCACTGGTCAAAGATATTAATTATTCCTATCCTGTCATTAATACCATGAGTATCCATGATCGGTTCCCTTAGCTTAAGCTAATCCAATCCATCAAAACATGTAGATAAACTTGATAAACTTCAGTGGTTTAAAGAAAGGAAACAGTGGATATTTATTAAGTCATTTAACAACATATAGAGATGAGTTCAAGTCCTAGAGTAAACCTGAGAGCAGTAACTGTAGACCCACTTCAGTGCATTTTTCTCAAAAATTCCTATTGAACTCTCATTAATCAGGCGTCAGATATCTACTAAGTCAGAGCCTTTTTGGTGCAAGAAACAAATCATAACAAACAGCATGCATAGGTGCATATTTTTATCTTGGGTAAACACACTAGGAAAGTAAAGAGAGGAGGAGAGGAAGAAAAAGAGAGAAAGAGAGAGAGAAGAGAGAAAGAGAGAGAGAAGAGAGAAAGAGAGAGAGAAGAGAGAAAGAGAGAGAGAAGAGAGAAAGAGAGAGAGGAGGAGAGAGAGAGAGAGAGAGAGAGGTACAAGATTGTCTACTACAAGCTTCAAACAGAATATCCTACATACATAGCATCTAAATAAAATTACTAAATAATTAAAAAAAAAAAGAAACAAAAATGAAAACCAAATAACACTATGATGTGACATTCTGAGGCCACAGCAAATCCAAAACATGCATCAATATCACAGCACACGATACTCCTACCTGGTCTGACAGGATATATGTATTCTTTAAGACAGGAAGGAAAGTAAAAATGAAAAGAATTATTGATAACCACAGTTGTTTCATCATTTTGTGTATCTGTATTGCTAGGTATGTTCATATTTAATATCTTTGCTTAATGTTTGTTGTTTGTACAAATATATGTATGTATAAATATATATGGGAATAGATGAGTGTTCAAGTTTGTAAGATGCATTGTGGAATATATAAAAGCAATATCAGTGTACATTGCCATAGACTTCTACAACACACTGATTTTACATGTATGCATACTTTAGCCTCCCCTAATTCTCTTATTCTTCATTTCTCTGGCTACCCCTCGTCAGACCAACAAATTAAAGAACATGTGTGTGTGTTTGTGTATGTGTGTGTGTGTGTGTAAATATATATATCTCTACTATAAATTGCAGTGTTCTTGATTGCTTGATTGATTGATTGATTGATTGAGTGTCGGCAGATTCACTCGAGAACGGTGCAGTGGAATCGTGTGAAATTCAGCACAGAGCGGCAGCATGGTCCGCTCATGTTCAGGAGATTTTTATTGCCCTCCAACTCCCATGGTTACCGAGATAATTGATTATTACTTTTTAAGATAGGAATATCCCATTCAAAGTAGGGAGGGGCGATTTTGTTGCCTTTCCCATGCGCGAAATTTTACGAAAAACCAGCACAATAAAGATTATTTTTTTCCAAGTTATGTGGGTGGGTTTGTTTTTCGTAAATTTTAATCAGAGGCACAGAAAAAAATAATTTCAATTTTCTGTGCATTAAAAAGCCAAAGCTGTTAGACTCTGGCGTACAGCGATCGATATATACGCAGTGAACATTTTCTCCATTTGCGTGCAATAAGGCTTAGGGCAAGCGAGTGTAACATCGAAATAATTTGAAAAGAATGCATGTGGGAATGCCGTTATAATGAATGCTCATTTAAATGTATTTTGCATGGAGTTGATGTACTTTTTAACAGGAGAGGAGTGCCTGCAGGCTGGTTCTTCTCAAGTTTATGCATTTTCAGGTTCAATGTGTTTCAAATAAGTACTGATAATTGAAGGTGATTGCAAAGACAAAGAACTACCTGTTTTTTTTTAACAATTTTAACAGTGAGAACATTGGACAAAATATGTTATTGACATTAATAGTTTGTACCGCAGCTAATTACTGTTGAGAACTGCATAATCCATGTGTCATGTTAGAGATCTAAAAGGCATTTTCGAATTTCATTATTTTCTTTAATCCAGGCAACGCTGGATATTTCTGCTAGTATATATATATATATATATATATATATATATGCACACAAGTGAGCACATAAGTGCAAAACAAGGTGGAAAAAAACTGTGCTCAAATATCAAAGGTAGAGTAATATGCTTTTACGAAAGCGGCAAAATTATCACAAGAGTAGCACTCAGTTTCACATTCCTGTTTGTCAGACAGTTGTGTCACAACCATCCAATGAATGGGAAGGTGAAACTCTGAGTAACAGTCTTGTGATAATTTTGCAGCTTTAATAAAAGTAAATATATATATAAAGGGTAAAGACCTCCTTCGGTCATGAATGTCCATAGAATTGCACCTAGAAAGTTACCCCCTGAGGCACAAGTTCGGGCAAGGTTGTTTATGGAAGACCAGCAGTTGCTTACACATACCAGCTTCCCTGCTCTATGGCCACTGATATCCAAGAGAAAGGCAAAGGCCAATACAGCTTGGCACCAGTGATGCTGCAACTCATTTCTACAACTGGGAGAACTGAAGCAACATGAAATAAAGTGTCTTGCTCAAGAACACAACACAACCCGGTCTGGGAATGAAACTCACTATCTCATGATTGTGAGCCTGACACCCCAACCACTAAGCCATGTGCCTTCACTATTATTTTTATTTTTTTTATTATATTTTAAAATTATTTAATGCAGTTTATTTTTGGATTTAACAATCCTTATGTGTAATTTGGTCAAATTTTGTCAAATATTTCCCTGAAAAGATTCATACCCGTAACTATGAATTTTTATAAATTCATTATTGGATATGAATCAAAATAATTAGTAAGATTAATATTTGTATTTCTAGTCATATTATATTGTAATATATTATGTTAATAAATTATATTTAAAATATGTCAGTTGTAAATCTCCATTTTCTTTTAATTTTTATATATTGAATATATACCCTTTTGGGTTGTAAAAAGTTTTTCTCTACCATATTGAGTATATACTGAAAAACTAGTGGAAAATTGGATGTTTTTTCAACCCTATAAAGAAAACTGTTTTACTTTGTATCGAGTTTATTTTATTTATATATATATATATATATATATATATATATATATATATATATATATATTAATTTCTGTATATATTAATATTATCTCGGTTTAAAAAAACCGTGACAATGTAAATATGTTAATAGTTACCATGGGTAGCAAAAATCACACAAAAAAAAACAGGATATCACACCCGTTTTATAGGTAGAGATACCAAGTTAAAGCAATGCATTTTGAGTAGATATGAAAAATAATAAATGGAGCAAAACGCATATAAACAAAAGTTCCTTTTATTCCTACATATGTTTCAAAATATATGTGCACTCTACTCCAAAGAAGTAAGAGGTGCTGGAATTGCACATATATTCATCATCAGGGAACCAACATATAGAAGCAAGACAAATGCGCATTTGTAGAGTAGAGTGGACATATATTTTGAAACATATGTAGGAATTAAAGGAACTTTTGTTTATATGCGTTTTGCTCCATTTATTGTTATTATTCATATATATATATATATATATATATATATATATATATATAATGAATCAGTTTAAAACAGAGAACAGAGAATATCCAAATCTTTATCAAGCAGTCATAAAAAATTGGATATTCTCTATTCTCTGTTTTCCTTAAACTGATTCATTATTATTATTTCTCCTCTACTGAAAAGCATAGTCTCTATAGAAGCAATTGTATTTTCAGGTGTGAGAATATACAAAGAATAGTTAAACTAACCAATTGAAATTACATAGGTTCACGAATGTTAACCAGCATTATCAATCAGTAGAAGTGCATATGGTACCTGCTTGGATTATATATCCCCATCAACCAAAGACTTTGGAAAATTTGGGAAACTAGACTATATATATATATATATATATATATATATATATATATATATATATATATATATATAAATATATATATATATATATTACATTTTTACATTTTTGTATTTGGTTTGCAAGATTCTTTGTGTGAATTCATGTGTTGAAGCATATTTTATTGTGTCTGGGGAGAGTCATTCTCTTTTAGTGCTTTATTACTTAACACACTCACCGGTTTGATTTCCACTCATTTACTTATTTTTTCTAAAATTTTTGTTGTGTCTTGCAACCTCGCCAATCATCATTGATTCTGTCCATTATCAGAGCTGCATTCTTTTTGTTTGTTTATTTGTGTGCATCAGTGTGCATGTGTATACACATATGTATGTATGTATGTATGTATGTATTATGTACGTGTGTATGTATGTGTGTATGTATGCATATATATATATGTATGCATGTGTGTATGTTTGTATATATGTATTCTGCATATTCATGTGTTTGTGTGTTCATGTTTGTGTTTGTATATGTGTGTATTTGTGTCTGTACCTCTGTCTCCTTGTGTATGTATGTTTCAGTGTGTCTATGTGTATGGGTTTGTATGACTATGTATGTGCATCTGTTATGTATGGATGTATGTCTCCATATGTGTCCTTGTGTGTGTATGTGTATGAAGTGTGTATGTGTATGAAGTGTGCATGTGTGTATATGGTCATGTGTATATGTATGTGTATGTGCTTGTCTGTCCATATTACCTATGTACTTATCTATCTATTTATCTATCTGTTTACTTACATTTCTATTTACCTACATATATTGCATATATATACGTCTACATAACAGCCTACTAACAACTCTATCTGTGTATATATATAAACTGTGGGTATTGGAGTATAACTACCTTCCATGTATATTTCCTATCTATTACTGGGGATTTTTTTTTATAAGAACGTACTCCTGTATTTGTCTGCATGTTGGGTCCTTCGGGTGCTTGGATAAAATGCGGATGTCAAGTTGATCAGTGTGCCTCCATGTCGGCCTTTGACATGTTGGTAGAGTACAGAGGACTGTTTTTTGTCATCATATTGTTTCAAATGTTCATTTTGTCACTCCACGATGCTTCTAGATGTCTCACCTATGCATATCATATTCTTGTCTTTACAAGCACCTTCTATACACCTTATGCTGTAGACTACATTTCTAATTCTACATTTAATGCCAGGGCTAATCCTACATCCCATGCCGTTATCATTGGTGCATGTAGTATTCTCAAAGGGGTACATCCTACATAGTTGTGGTCTGATGGAGCTCCCTGGGTTTTCAACGATCTTAATGTTGAGTTTGGCCTCCTTTAGAGCTTTCCTAAATTTTCAGGCTAGTTCTCTATGGGTCATGGCCTCTACAAACATCACTCCTTGATATTTGTTGGTCTTGTACCACGTGTTCACCCTGTTTACTTTGTCACAAACTCTTTGTATCCTATTCCAGTCTTTACTTCTATATCTAGGGCAGGTACCACTGGTTTCATTACACATATGCTATCTAACATTTTTCTAGCTCCACTGTATACCCGAACCCTATCTTTCTGCTCATACCCAGAGAATTGCATGCAGTTCTGTACATGTTTCTTTGTTTCATAGGATTTGCATAGTGGGAACATGTTGTTCATTATCCTAAGTCTGCTATCAATATGTTGATTTTCATGTTATGTGACAAAGCTGGGTTCTTGTGAACAACATATTTAGAAGCTATGGGTTTCATGTAAGAGGGGTGGAGGAGCTGCACTCTGTTGTTCACAGTCTCTAACCAAAGTTTAGTATCAAAGAAAGGGAGTCTATTGTTAGGGTGCCTAGTGGAGTAATCTATAGTTACCTTGATACTTTGGTGAATGGAGTTAGCATCTGCATTTTATCCAAGCATTTTCAGGTGCTTGGATAGGTAATATGGACAGACAAGCACGCACATACATACAGAAATGAAGATGACCATATACACACATGCACATTTCACACACACAAGGACACATATGGAGACACACATCCATATATAACAGACGCACATACATAGTCACACAAACCCATACACATAAACACACTGAAACATGCACACACAAGGAGACAGAGGTACACACACAAACACACACACACACATAACACACACACACACACTCACTCACACATACATATGCGTATACACATGCACACTGACACACAGACATGCACACAAACAAACAAACAAAAAGAATGTAGCTCTGATAACAGACAGAGTCAACGACTATTAAAGAGGCTGCAAAATGCAACAAAAATTTTCGAAAAA
The DNA here is from genome assembly GCF_046866305.1 of Octopus bimaculoides. Taxonomy (NCBI): domain Eukaryota; kingdom Metazoa; phylum Mollusca; class Cephalopoda; order Octopoda; family Octopodidae; genus Octopus; species Octopus bimaculoides. Next base: position 96,798,854 of record NC_142928.1, read on the forward strand.
ATAAATAAGTAAGTGAGCGAAAATTGAACCGGTATGTGTATATGTGTTTGTGTATATATATATATATATATATATATTAACAGATTTTCCAGGAGTAAAGGAGGTTCTCATTATTTTTGACAAAGCCATGGGGAAGACAGCTCTACTAGAAAAAAGATACAGACAAAACTTGCAATCAAAATAATACCAGTTATCTTGCAATGCTTGTCACTGGAACCCACTATGGTGACTGAGAGAGTGGTAAAAACGTTCTACAAACTTTTGCCACTTAAATCCAATGGCGTACAGATGTTTCATTATTCATTTCATTTCTCCATTTTTTTTCTTACGTGAGATGGTTATCATCTAACAAGATGAGGCAATCATCATGATCATGCATGCATGTATGTACATACATATGTACATATTTATATATGCATGTATGTAGGGATGTATGTATGGACGTATGTACGTATGTATGTTTGCATGCATGCAAGTGTATACATATATGTATACACACTTACTTGTCTGAGGCTGAAGCTCTATCAGATGTAACCACATATCCCGAGCGGCTTGGGTATAATAACCTATCTCAGCATTTGGATGAAGACCAAAGACTTCAGGAGTGTTGATCAAGGGCAAGGATTCAATGTAATCTGGTAATAAAAACACAGAGGTGACATGATAAGAAGCTACTATAGAATCATTGCTTTTTCACTTGAGAAAAGAAAGTTTCTAGACTTTTACATCAAAGTAATATCATAATTACTATCACACAACAAACCAACAATGTCATACATGATATCAATACCAGCCTGAAATACACCATCACAACTGTTGTTGGTATTCCATTGCTTACGACGTCGAGGGTTCCAGTTGATCCAATCAACGGAACAGCCTGCTCGTGAAATTAACATGCAAGTAGCTGAGCACTCCACAGACACGTGTACCCTTAACGTAGTTCTCGGGGATATTCAGCGTGACACAGTGTGACAAGGCTGACCCTTTGAATCACAGGCACAACAGAAACATGAAGTAAGAGTGAGAGAAAGTTGTGGTGAAAGAGTACAGCAGGGTTCGCCACCATCCCCTTTCGGAGCCTCGTGGAGCTTTAGGTGTTTTCGCTCAATAAACACTCACAACGCCCGGTCTGGGAATCAAAACTGCGATCCTATGACCGCAAGTTCGCTGCCCTAACCACTGGGCCATTACGCCTCCACACCATCACAACTATATAACACACAAACACTTCCATGCAACAAACCAGCATCACCATACAAAACATTAACACAACCATACACAATAACAACAATGACAAAAACACACTGAGCTTTCTTTTTCTCACATTACCTTCACATTCTTTTGAGTTAGATAAATGTTGCTTACCAACATAATTGTCTTTAGGTCCTGGTTCTGGAATGCAATAATCCACTTCATTGTTATGGTAAAAATGGAATGGTTGAAACGTGTCAAAGATGAAATCGCCCATATATTCATCCATATAAATATTCAGAATCCTTCGGTCAAAATTATCAATAGCTCTTCCACCATACATCACCTGGAAAAAAACATCAGGAAATTACCAGCATTCTGCTATACAATACTCCATTTCAATATTATTATAACTTAAGCACACACATACATACATACATACATACATACATACATACATACATACATAGGTACAGGTATAATTGTATGATTGATTAAGATGTTTGATTCCCAACCACATGGTTTCAGGTTCAGTTTCACTGCATGGCATTTTGGGTAAATGTCTTTTACTATAGCCCCAGGCCAATCAAAGCCTTGTGAGTGGATTTGGTAGACTGAAACTAAAAAAAAAAGGCATGTCTTGTGTGTGTGTGTGCAGGAGTACTGTATGGAGTGAGTCAGAAAATGCTAAGATCTTTCGAATACTTGAGTACTTTCCATGTACATCACTGGTGTTTGTTTATTCATTTATGGCAAAATACAATGCATGCACCGTTAACTGTTTTAAAACTATTTTCGTTCCCATTTTTTAAAATTCAATGAAACTTTATAAAGTTGATAATGTGTTATAACATCTTAAGTGCTCCATTCAGGGTGCTGCAAATTGAAAAAAAGTTGAAAATCACTGATTTAGTCAAAAGATATGCTTAGGCCTCCATCTGTTATTAATGACAATGAGACAGCCATGTTTTTCTTCTAATGCAAGACAACTTTTCTCACCCAGAATACTACTCTCCCCAGTTGAGGGATCTTGTTCTACAAGTTACTTGGTGACTTCACTGCTGCTGATGCCACATAAAAATCACCCAGTACACTCTGTAAAATGGTTGGCATTAGGAAGAACATCCAACTGTAGAAACCATGCCAAAACAAACAGCAGAGCTTGGCTTTCTGACTTGCCTGTTTCTGTCATCCTACCCATGCCAGCATGAAAAATGGATGTTAAATGATGATGATAATGATGACAAAGGTCATGGTTGTCCACCCTGCTGGAACAGTGTCATCTCAGGCTGAACAGACTAATACATGAATGGCAGTCTCTGCTACACAAGCCACACTTTTGGGCTGTCTTATTGCTGTTTGAATTGTAGTATTGTTCAGTTTTATCTCTCGAAGAGAGGGTGTTCAATTGGAGCCAAGCCATGACAATATGGTATGGAGGACAGGTTGTTGATCATGCAATATGTCCCACATCACTGTCAGATCAAAAGTAACAGTACAGCCATTACAATTTGGCCCCAGCTTCATTACAAGAGTTGGCAGATGTCACTATTTATTTCTCAGACAAAGAATTTTCTTGGATATTATTTCAACAACACTGATGGAAAAAAGAAAAATAACAGTGAATCAGCACTTTACCTCTCCAATCAAATATTTGAGACTGTTCCATGGTATCCTGGGATCACCCTGCTCCATAGATTTAGTCAAATAGGTATTCAGAATCTGCATACATACTCGGAAGTCTGATTCATTGAAGTCATATGGCACATTCCAGCCAACTTTGCCATACTTACGCCGTTCCTGGACCACAGCATGGAAGAAGGCCAAAACAAATACAAGTGAAGGGAATGCTGGGTGAGGGCATTCAGTTAGTGCAACTGTTGGTATTTTGTGATAAGTTCCTCGAAGATTTAGTTTTAGACCATTTGGTGGTTCTGTTACAACCTGAGGACACATTTCAATGAAACACAAAGACAAATGTTAGTGGAGGAGAGAGGAACTTTTGTTACTAGAAGTAGTTTTATTAGAGGTGGCTGCAATATGTATATGGAAGTGGAAACAACTATTTGCACATCTCCCAGCAACAAGTAATTCATTGAACTTCCATTCTTTATTATTATTATTATTATTTATTCAATTTTGAGTTGTTTTGCACACATAACTTATACACACACTCGGTGAAGAGAATACAGTTTCAAATTCACCCTCACAATTTAACATTCATTTAGCACACATGGCTGCACAAAACTAAATCACACGCATATTTTTGCTAGATATTCACAAACATGATTACAAACGAGATGACTAATTAAAATATTATTAGTCATCAAGATTTCATTATTTGCTGAAGGACTGTTAGTAATTGTGCCACACACTTAGGTGCTCAACTACCATGAGCAATATTCTATGTATGCCTAAATATACTTACATCAAGTTATATAGTAGTTTTTAAATTATGTTATCATGTTGAATTAAAAGCTACACTATCATATAAAAATACTCTATCTCAAACAAATGATACTTTGCTGTATATTCTGAGTCATAAGTGATAGTAATATCAGGGGATTAAATCAATATATCATATTATGTGAGCAATAATTATTATTACAACCACTGAAAAGGTGGTGATTGAATTAGCAGAAAGAAAGAATTTTTTTACATCACTTTAAAATTTAAGTTCAAATCTTGCCAAAGTTAATTTTGCTCGTTATCCATCTGGGGGTGGGGTCTATAAAATAAGTACAATTTATTTATAAAATAAGTACAATTTATAAAATAAATATAATTTATTCTCAAATTATATGGTAAGAGAAGATTAAGATGACTGTTATTTGTGACCATGTACCAAAGTTATAAATTATTTTTTGCTATTATTTTGATCCAGAGTCATAAATGTCCATGGGAGAATGATGCACCCTTTCCTTTCCTATACTTCATGTTGATGAAATAACTGTAAATAATTGGTTTAGTACTTAAAAGAAAATCATTATTGATACTTGAAGTATTAGATATTAAAGTTTGATGCTTCTTAGCACGTCTAGTCTGTGTCTGATGTTTGTTGCTTGTTGGAAACACATGTCACTTATAATTACTTGGGAAACATTAACATGTAAAAATATCTTGTTTCTCTTAAGGCAGAAAAAGTTTGTGACACAAGGGAGATAACTTAAAAATAAACCTGCCAAGTTTGAAAATTTCTAGCTGATGATGTTGGGCATAATCAGTAAAATGTTTTTCATATTAGTTATCAAATTACACTGTAAAATTTTTTATTTTACTGTAAAATTTTTAATACTACACACGAGACTGAAGATATCAGCAGCTTACGAGTTGTAAAATCTACTCAATACAGGTCAAAGAATTTAAAACTGGTTTAGTGACATTAAAAGTGAAGAAACATCATGGTGTTCTCATTGATACTTTCAAAATTCTTAAGGAATAAAAGGTTGAAGATTTTAGAAATTATTTAAATTTATATAATGTATCGAGCTGAGGAAATTGTGTGACACAATGTTATTAGTTGTATCAGTCCATATTACTGAGCTGGATTTCAATTAACAACCATTATTTCTTAACTAATGGTAGAAATGCTCTAATCTTCTGTGTATTATTAGTTTAGAAATAAAAGTTCCTAGTTCAAATTCAGTTCAGTGCATTGTAGCCACCGGGAAGCAACATATACCTGACTTTGATTGGTTATTGAACCATTGGAATGTAATCAAGATACATTTTAAAATGCTTCATCTCTAAAAATGAAGCTAATAGCTCAAAAAATTATAATTGTATTAAGGTGGATGAAAACTATTCATGCTAACTGAATGAACTATCATGCACACCAATAGTTAAGGTTTCCATAATTATGTAAATTCTGAAGAGTGCATGGAACATACCTGTAAAGAACATGACGATATAAATGATCAACAATAAAAAGAGGTTTGTTACACACCTGGAATGTTCTCTGTAATATCCCAATAGGGAAAGTTCCTATGGGTTCAGTTGTTAACCACAAACGGAAATCAGGATGAGGCTTAGTTAGTTTTTCAAGTTGTTTTTCTAATTTGAGTAGCCAATGCACCAGAAGGTGGCAATTCTGAAGCATAAGCCATTGACCTCTAGCAATAGCAGTCTCTAAATATTGAAGAGCAATTTTCTCCTGGCCTTGTCCCATTGACAAAAATTTGATCTTGTTGCTTGCAAATTCTATTCTTTCAGCAAGTTTCATCAGATCACTGGCTGGATCAGAACCTGGACTGAGGATAAATACCACTGGTGACATTGGAGAATTTTGTTCATAAATAGAATCAAAACTGAGAATGGGTGGTGTGACATATTTCTCTCCCATTACCTCAGTAACATATAATGTAATGGCACGGTAGATTCGATCAACTCGGAAACATCGTAACAACATTAATTTTTGAAAAGGACTCAGTGAATGATCATAAGGTGCTGGGAATACAATTGACTCAGGAGAATCATGGTCAAACCACTGCAAGAAAAAGAAAGAGAAATAGAATGACACACACCACGACAATTATAATTACCTTAACATTGGAAAAGTGAGAAATAAAATGAAAAAAAAAACTGGGACAATAAACTAAATTAAGTACTCTATGATTGAAACACTGCACATTACTAATTAGTATTGAATAATAGGGTACAGTGTGATCCAAGATCAGATCATAACTTGGCATATCCTATATCTTGGAACTTTAGGTCACACTCAACATTGGACTGATAATTTCCATGCAAAGTATCTAATCAGGCCAGGTTTAGTGGAGTAACACTCAAAAGTGATTTTGGCTCACTAACAGATCATGATTGATGGTTCACATCTCATCATCTGAATTTCATTATGTTTATGATCAAGAAGCTTAATTCTAAAGTCACTGTAATTGTAAATAAGAATTACAAGTACCACAAAAAAAAGCATATTCTATAGCAGTGAGCAGTAGTAGATACTCACTGCTACAAAGCAACTTCTGTACTATAAAATTGATGAATGTTTTATTCTCTACTCCTTGCCATTGCTGTCATTGTTGAGGACCTGTTGACAGCAATGCTGCTAACTGTAGCTGAGTGAGTTTTGGATACATCATCATCATCATCATCATCATCATCGTTTAATGTCCGCTTTCCATGCTAGCATGGGTTGGACAATTTGACTGAGGACTGGTGAAACCAGATGGTAACACCAGGCTCCAATCTAATTTGGCAGAGTTTCTACAGCTGGATGCCCTTCCTAACGCCAACCACTCAGAGAGTGTAGTGGGTGCTTTTACGTGTCACCCGCACGAAGGCCAGTCAGGCGGTACTGGCAACGGCCACGTTCAAAATGGTGTCTTTTATGTGCCACCCGCACAAGAGCCAGTCCAGGGGCACTGGCAATGACCTCACTCGAAAATCCTACGAAGGCCAGTCAGGCGGTACAGGCAACGGCCACACTCAAAATAGTGCATCTTATGTGCCACCCGCACAAGAGCCAGTCCAGGGGCACTGGCAACGATCTCACTTGGCTTGCTGAGTCTTCTCACGCACAGCACATTTCCAAAGGTCTCGGTCAGTAGTCATCGCCTCGGTGAGGCCCAATGTTCGGAGGTCTTACCTCACCACCTCAGCCCAAGTCAAGCACAGATACACACATGTGCATGCACACACACACACAAACACATATATAAAGACATACATGCACGCATGTGCGTGCATACACACACACACACACATACATACATACATACATACATACATACACACATGCATATGGTACATAAGTAAAAAATCTGTGCATGAGATGGAATAGATCCAAATTATCAACAACTTTTCTTGTGATCATGATTTGGGAAGACATACGGAAGTATGCTAAAGATCGGACATCATATTTTGTGGGCAAGATATGTAAAATAAAGTTTATTATCAACAACACAAACACTTCGAAATTTAATAGCTTTCAATATGATACCTGTTAAACAGAAAGTATTTTTATTTAATGAAAATTTAATAAAATCTAATTATAAGTAAGTGAAATTATGTTAATATAACTAAATTGAAAACCTTTTTCCCCTGGCCATATCAGCAATTCTGAAAACTTTTGGGTACGAATTTTACACAAGTAGGAGATTTTTTTTTTTCAACAAGTTTTATCCTGAAAATCATGTGCCTAAATTACACAGGTGCACAAATTACATGGGTTTTTACGGTATATAAATATATATATATATATATATATATATATATATATATATAGACAGACAGACAGATAGATATACATGTATATTTATATATATATATTACATGGCTATATGAACATCAACATGATCTATAGATGATATAGGAATTATGACTAACTATTGCTTACATAGTATAAAGCTTAACAATTTCAGAGGTTGACAAGTAAATTCCCAGGAAATTATTGTAGAAACAAATATAAAGGGAAGCAACTCCAAGAGTAAATCAAGTGTATCACTAATTTCACTCTCTGAAAAGTTATCCCTATATTTCAAGTAAAACAGTAGAAATTTCATCAACAAGTTTGCTACTGTAAGGTAAAATATTCCATAATCAGCTTTAAATCTTGATTCTAGCTTTTGCACAGAGTTTATATTGCTTACTCCTGGAAAAGAATTAACATCACAACACATCTTCCTCTTCCTTATAAATTTTATTTATCATTTCTACCCATAAAAGTCGACAGAGTACCACTCTAATATATCCTTTTTGTGATTAAGAAATCATACCAAGCTTTGTTCAGAAATGTACAGTGGCAGGGCTGGTAGAGCAGTGATGGATTAAATATCTTACACTATGTATTTAATCAATTTCAATTCTTTCTAGGGGCAACTTTGCTTTTCATTCTTCCATGGTAAATAAAATAGCTATACTTATACTAATATACTTATGTTAAATTAACTTTTTCCTAACCTTAAAATTCCCAGCTTTTGTGCTAATGTTAGAAATCAATAATAAAAATGGCAAATATAAGTGAAGAAACTTTAAAAATCTGCTGCCAATGCCGCTGCCACTGCTGCTGCTACTGCTGCTGTTATTGTTGTTGTTGTTGTTGTTTAGTCCATGGTCAACCCTGGCCATATATAGGCATCCAGCTGCTGAAATCATCATTAAATACAGAGTTTCCTAACCTTCCTCTGAAACCTTATTCTCATAATAGTTTTATAAAATACATAAAAAGAATACATAAGACAAAAGTTCTATAATCTGGTCTGACTAAACTTACAGATTGCCAAACTGTCTCCTCACTCTCAATATTATCAAGAAGCTCCCCGAATTTTTCTGGAAATTCTTCAGAAAGTTGAACACAGTCTTCCCATCCTTCATTGATGATCCATGGAAAAGGTTTCTTTCTGGCACTTTTCTCCAAAGCAATGTTTCCCTTTAAAAAAAACAGATCAGTTATAGTATCTGGTAACATCATCATTGTTGTCAGCATCAGCTTAGTTGATAGTAACTACATCAGTAATTAGAAAGAGTTTAGCAAATGTCATTGGATCAAAACTGTAGAATGAAGGTTTTTAACTGTTTTATATCTATGGACCCCTTTGATTACTATTTTACTCTGGAGGACCCTATCCTCACAGCCATTCGATGTTTAAAAACTAGTTTTATAGAAACTTCTTTCAAAATTTCTATTTTGTTTTTCATACATTAACTTGTGTATGTTGAAGTATGTAGAATGTTAGAGAAAGAAACCTAGCTGTTTCTTGCAATACATACAGCAAAAGTAAAATTTTTTCAGGGGCCCTTAAAATTCTATTTTGGATCCCCAATTTACTATTCTGTTTGTGGAATCCCAAAAATCTTATTTGAAGCCTCAGGGGACATATGGACTCCAGTTCAGAACGATTGCAGTAGAATTTTGGAGTGAAGAGATAAAGAGTATTCAGAAAGTCAATGGGTGAGTCAGGGATATGAGCTAGCAAGTTTGAAAAAGTTCTAGATGATAAGTATTTTGGGTTCTGTATCTGCAATATCAGTTTGAGTTGAGAGAGAAAGAGATCAGATGAACCAAATAACATGAAGTCACCAAATAACATGATTGGGGAGAAGCAATGATTTCAGAATGGAGAAAGTTGAGAGAAAACAAGTAAGGAAGAATTGAGTGCAGTTGTAATTAAAGATATTACAATATAATGATACTTGAATACGATATAAAAGTCTTACTTTAAGAAAAAATTCTAACTCTTCTTGATGGATTTTTGATAGATCCTGCTCCAGTTTGATGGTAATTTGGAAGGCAAAGAGTAACTTGTGCTTCTCAAAGATTCCTAAAGTAATTCAACAAAAAATATTGAATGTATTAAATAAAAAATATTGAATATAGAAATACAAGTACTAAAGAAATTGTAAAAGCGGAAAAGACATTTTTGAAATACCAACTGAGTTTGTTATTATTTAATAAAATATATCATTTTTATACTTTTATCTTGATTATGGTAATTATTATTAAGAACCAGTTCAAATTAAACCTAATTTTGGAGGTGAAGTCCTGTTTTTATCCATTCCTATTTTAAACAGGATTTACATGCACTAAACATCATTGTCATCAACATATTACAACCATTTTTTAATGCAGGCATGGGTTAGATAGGTCTTCTATGACACAGTGTCTTACTACTTGTTGCAATCAGCTGTCGTTTCATTCATCTCCAACATCTTCAAATCACACTTCACTACTTCTACCTACAGCTTTTTGAATTTTCCTCCTTCAACAGGCTCCTTTTATTTGGTTTGCTTAGTAGTTCTTCACCTTACTATCTCCCTTCAAATGTACACATATCTATAAAAGTATGATCAGAGGAATCAGCTGTATCTGATTCCTTTAATACCCATTTCTTTACTTAACTTGCATGCTGACAATAGACATCCAACTTACTATGCATGCTGACATTAGACATCCAACAGAATATACTTGCTCCATTTCTTTCTAGCCTACACACATCTATATTCACCACACTTTATGCACAAGTATCATTCAATTTGCCTTTCAATTAGAAAAGAAACCCTTTGTTACCCCCAAATGTAATAGTTACTCGAACTTTTTCCACTTTGTCCTTACACTGGCTACTATGTCTCTGCAACAATCACCTCCACTGTTGATTAAATGAGCCAGGTAACAGAAGCTATCAGGTATTACAAATAAAGATTTTGACAGTTAAATTTTATTATTTAATGAGTGTTCATCTGTCAGACACATTGATAATGATTATGACGGTGATGTATTTAATTAGTAAAAACAAAGAGAAATCAATAACTCCTACCTGTACATCCATAGTCATAAATATTCTGTGTTAATGTGTTCATAATGTTGTTCAGACGTTTTATCAGAACAGCATCAGGCATAGACTTTTTCAGTGAATGTTTGAACACATGTAAGTAAGCTGACAGAGAGTACTGGTACATGTTGTCTATCACAGACATTTCAGCCAGGACAAAAAATAAAATAGCACCACGTTTTGCCGCTGGCCGATAACCATCCCGTAGTTTATCAATATCTTTTGCTGTCTTCTCTCCTAAAGCAAGTTTCTCAATAACCTGAATGTAAAGATTTAAGAAGAAGAAATAAAAATATATACATATATTCTAAATTTTTATCATGTCCAAGGAATAAAGCCTTTCCTACAGCCTTACAAATTATAAAATCACAGTAACAAATTAAATTGGTACAGTCAAAATGAAATGATAAGAGAGTAAATATTTTGTGAATGGAAAAAGGACAAGAATTCTTGAAATTTATTAGGAAAAGCTTCCTGAAAAGAGAGGTGAAACAAGAAGTAATTTATATGCAATTCTGTAAAGTGACTGTTGCAACTGGGAATCAGAATTAATCAAGTAAATGGTTATCATTACAGAAATGAGTCAAGAGCTACTAACTTCTTTTTATTACAGAAACTCATGTTTTGGTAGTTAGAAGTGAGTATAGCTCATTGACTTCACCAGAATATTGCAGGAATGTACTTGATTGGTCATGGAATCATGGAATGAATCATAGTTCTGAGCAAAATATTACAAAATAACTAGCTTTAATCTCTATTTTGTGCTATCTCCAACAGTGTTCACCTAACAGTGTCCACCTTTTGAAACATAATACATTTGGAATAGTGTCTCATCATCATCATTTAATGCCCATTCTCCATGCTGGCATGGGGTGGATGGTTCAACAGGAGCTGACCAACTGGAGAGCTTCCTGGGATCCATTTCTCTGGTTTGGCATGGTTTCTATGGCTGGATGCCCTTCCTAATGCCAACCACTTTACAGAGTGTACTGGGTGCTTTTATATAGCACCAGCTCAAGCGTTTTTATAGGACACTGACATGGGCACTTCTATGTGGAACCAGTATAGGTGCTTTTACATGGTAGTGGCATGGGCACTTTCATATGGCACCAGTATGGATGCTTTTATATGACACCAGCATGGGTGCTTTTACATCACACCAGAACAAATGCTTTTATGTGGACCCAGCACCTGTGAGTCCGCAAGTGTAGGATCTCTCAGCTGAGAGAGGAACGTACAAGACGTGCCTGTATGTATAGATGGCCAAGATTTTACTTAGCTTGATGTGTCTTCTCAAGCACAGCAAACTGCCAGAAGTTTCAGTCCCTTATCGTCTCCTCTGTGAAGCCCAACATCTGAAGATCCTTTCTCACCACTTCATTTCATGTCTTCCTGGATCTACCCCTTCCACATGTTCCCACTATAATTAGAGATCAGCACTTCTTGATGCAGCTGTCCTCATCCATACACATCACATGACCATACCAGCTCAGTCAACTCTCTTGCACACAACATCTGATGCCTCATATCCCCAATTTTTCTCTCAAATCACTTACACTTGGTCATACATGCACACCAACACTACCCATACAGCAGAGCATGCTAGCTTCATTTCTTTCAAGTCTTTGCATGTCCTCAGGGGTCACAGCCCATGTCTCATGGCATGTAGCATAACTGTTCATACACAGACATCATACAATCTGTCTTTCACTCTGAGGGAGTGGCCCTGTGTTACCAACAAAGGTAGCTGCTCTCTGAACTTTGCCCAGCCCATTCTTATTCTTGCCACCATGCTTTCAGAACTACTCCCTCTATTACTAACTTAGTCACCTAAATAACTGAAACTATCTACTGCTTCTAAAGATCCCACCAGACATTTGAGGGAGTCTATTTTCTGTACATTTCAAGTGTTTAATGTACCTGCACATCTGCCACACACAAAGACTATGGCCTAGAGGACTATGATAAACAAGAGGAGACTGAGAACTGGTCCTTGGCAAACTTCTACCTGTACACTAAATTCCTTGTTATACTCATTGCTGACTTTGACTTTATTGACACCATCCCTGTGCATGGCTTGTTACAACTCTCACCAATCACTCATCTATCTCTAGCCTCTGCATTGCCCACCAAATAAGGGAGCAGGGAACCCTATCAAAGGCTTTCTTCAGGTCAACAAAAGCCAAATACAGAGGTTTATTTTGGGCTTAATACTTCTCCAGCAGTTGTCTTACCAGGAAGATAGCATAAGATTTTTTCATTCTTCACAGCAAATGAACTCAAATGAACTCTTTCTCTTAAATGGATTAATTTTTACTGATGCATACAGAGGAGGACATCTGCATAAAGAAGTGCCAATCTTTAACTGTGGAGGGAACCTGGGTAAGAGGTAGAACCAGGAAGACATGGAACAAGGTGATGAAGCATGATTTTCAAATTTTGGGTTTCACAGAGGTGATAACAAATGATTGAGACTTTTGGTGATTTGCTGTGCTTGAGAGGACTCATCAAGTCAAGTGAAATTGCTGTTGTAGCCAGTGCCAGTGACACATAAAAGGCACCCACTTCATTCTTGGAGTGGTTGGCATTAGGAAGGGTATCCAACTGTAGAAACCAAACCAAATCAGACTGGAACCTCCTAATACAGCTCTCCAGCTTATAAGTTCTAGTCAAACCATCTAACCCACATCAGCATGGGAAACAGACATGAAATAATGATGATGATGATGTAGACTACCAGTTTCCTCAGATTCTGGATTTTACCATATCATACAGTTTAACTTAAGACCAAGTTGCTCATTCAATCGTTATTTTATTGTATTAGTTACAGTGTGGCAATCAAAGATTATTGTTTAGAGGATTTAATTAGAAATAGATAAAATAGGTAAGTGTAAGTTAACAGTGATACTTCAAGAATTGCAAGAAAGAGTATATGACATAGTTGTTGACAGAAATAAACCTAACCAGCAACAGCACAAGGGGGTGCTGAAAAGTTCCTGACTTTAAGGGTATTGCAGAAGGCTTGATTGGAGGTCCAACCTTCCGAGTTCTTTTATAGGACTTAGAAAAACTGAAGGACAGCTGCAATAAGTGTGTAAATCTGAAATGGGAATATGTTGAATAAAATCATAATTAATTGATCCTCCTGTATTTCTTTTACACAAAACCAGGAACTTTCAGCACTCTCTCGTATACAAGTTTGATGGAAAAGGGTTAACCCTTTTAATACCAATCTGCCTGAAACCACCTTTGGCTCTATAATACAAATTTCCTGTTTTAAAGAGATCTAAAATTAAATTCCATCAAAATCTCATGTAAGTTTATATTCTAAACACTGATTTAATAAAGACAAAGTTATTTTACTAAAGTGTTCATTATTTTCAAAATTAACAGTAATAAAGGAAATGTATTTCAACAGAAATATAGTAACAAAAAGGTTAAAACATTATTGATAATAATCACTGACCTCTGTTGCTTTAGTTTTCGTTTCCTCTAATGTAGACACCAGTTCAACATTGTCCAACATGTTGCCTTGAGATGTTGCCAATTCTCTTAGCAAGGAATCTTCCAGATCTTTCAGTAATCGTTTGTTTTCACTGTTAACATAAAGCAAATCTATAGTTAACTAATCAAACTTTTAATTAGCAAGTTTTTGTTATTTTTCCAGTCCTGAACCATGTAAGTTTGAACAATCTGACTTTCTTAATAATAAACAAATGAGAAGCAAGTCTGTCTCTGAGTAGGACACTGGTTTTTCACAAATTAAAATGAATACTCACCTTGTTACCTGAATAAGTCTTTCTCTCTGCTCTTCCAGTTCTTTCCTTTCAAATTTGACAATCACACTTAACAACTGATCTTCCAGCCCCTGAGGAATAGCAGGTTTTAAAGAAGCCATGAGAAATATCAGTGTTAGTAAAGTATCTTATATAATGGATTGGCTCACTACAGAAATAAAAATGTAATATTTTGGTTCCAGCTTGTAAAGGTCACAAATGTAATTGATATTTTTGCTATGAAATGTAACTATCAATCACTTAAAAATTCCTAAAATACTCACTTTTGTTTTAAATTTAACTGTTTCTTATTTATTTTGTCAGTGCAAGTATTAGTTAGATATTTGAATATTTGGAACTTAAGATATTTTCCATCCCTTAAACCAGAGATATCAAACGTACAGCCCACAGCAATGTTTATCACTGCAATCAGTTCAATTTTTTTCTTTTTTTAATTATTAAGATTTTTTTTTTAATTTTAAAATATTCTCTAAAATATATATCACTAGCTTGAATTCAGAATCAGAAACTGACTTGAGTTAAGATTGAAAAAAAAAACCATACAAAACCATATACTAAAAGATGTATCAACTTGCACTTCACTTTATCCAGCATTTATTAAACACTGGACCAAATGAAAATTTTGAGGTTTTGTATAGTTTTCCTTTGGTGTAAGGTATGTGTGTCTGTGTATGGCTATTAATTGCATACATCAGTGTATGACTTTCATTTGCTATTGAATATGCATGTTAGTGTATAATTGATATTTGCAAGTTTATTACCAAACACTGGTCTTAGAACTGCATGCATTCATTTGGACAATTCCTGCCTCAGTTTCCACTCTAAGGACTTTTATTTAATAAGACTGTATTACCATCATCGTCACTGTTTAATGTCTAACTTCCATGCATGCATGGGTAGGATGGTTGACAGGAGCCAGCCATGTAGAAGACTACGCAGGATACTGTGTCTGTTTTGGCAGGGCTTTTTTACAGCTAGATGCCCTTCCTAATACCAAACACTCTTTCTTTTATTCTTTAACATGTTTCAGTTATTTGACTGCAGCCATGCTGGAACACCGCTTTAAAGGGTTTTTAGTAAAATAAATCAACACCAGGACTAATTCTTTGTAAGCCTAGTACTTATTCAATCAATTTCTTTTGTCAAACTTGCTTAGTTATACTTATATAAATGTGTGTGTGTGTGTGTGTGTGTGTGTGTGTGTGTGTGTACCATGTGCATAACTTTGCACCACACAAACTTTGCTAATGATTCCTATTCTTTCTTTTCTTTATTATTAATAAAGCTATAATGTTTATTAACTCCTTTATCCGTTTACTTTGGCCTATGTTGTGAATAGGGCTTTTAGGAATAATTCTCCCTATCCAGCCTGTGAGTTCTTGTTTAGGCATCAATCCAGCCCACAAAAGTAAACAAATCTGACACTTCTGCCAAAGACAAACTATAGAGCCTTTGAAGTAAAGGTGGTCTCCATTTTCCAGCAGGGTGTTAGATGTAGTTGAAGTAATATGCCTATCTGAAAAACATAACGCAATGATTGTTGGGCAACTGAAGCTTCTCCATCAAAGAGGACAAATCTTCCTAGGACATATGGCCACAATGCTGGTAAGGCAAGAGAGAAACATGGTATATTTCATAGAAATGAGAAATTTTATACTATTTAATAAAAGGAGAGACACAGAACTGAAACATTACCAAGCTATTTATTATTTGAGATAATGGTTTTAAAGAGCAAAACATACCTTCAAAGTAACAGTATAGTTGATAACCATTGATTTGCTAAACACATCTGGTGAGTATTTAGGGTTTGCCAATTTAGTGTTCAAATATAAGCGGAAGTTTGCATCATAATCAACCTCTTTATCACCAAGTACAATAAATTCTCGACCTTGGTCTCCTGGAAATATTAAGCATTACTTTTAACAAGAATTCATTGTTACTTATTCCAATGTATTAAAATCTATGAAGGAAAATATTTCAGAGATTGATGTTAGATGAACTGTCAAGCTAATGTGAAGAAAACTTTTGCAGCAAAATCAGTTTGAAAATGTTTTCAATTTCTGGGAATTGAGTAATAATTCATAATATATATATACATTTTACTGGATTTATTGAACTTTGAATTTAACTAAAATGTAAGACTATCAAAAGTATTGAACATTTTCTTCTTCCTGTTTTTTTCCTTACACTTTCTTTCTCTCTGTTCCCTTTTGCTTATCTTTGCTTTCTTTGTTCTGATGATGTCTATCAATTGCAATGAGGTAAATACATCTTTACTCCAGCTGTAAACTTACTCTATCATACTCCCATCTTACTTAATTAATTAAATAATGGCTTTATAACACCAAAGATCCACTTCTCATTGTTATTTATTTCTCCATTTTCTTATCTTCTATATATACATTAAACTATGGTTTACCTTTAAATTAGCCACTACCGTATACTGTATAACAAAGACCATACATACTGAAGTAATTACCAGGAGTGCCTCTAGATACATCTATCCCTTAGATGGTTTTTATACATCTAACTTATATCTTATATATATATATATATATATATATATATATATATATATATATATATATATATATATATACATATACAGGTGAGCAAATGAGAGAAAGTGGCATTCAACACATTCAGTAGGAGATATATATATTTTAATAACAATTTGACTCAGCACATTTGCTATGTGACTACAAGGCTTTTGGTCAAGCTGAGGTGGACAGTTATCTATAATATAAATTGAACATGGCCAACCATTGTATTCTTTCTTGTCTTGAGGTTCACAGCCAAACGGCTGGGTGGATTCGCGTGAAAAATGGCACACATGTGGAGACAGGTGCATAAATTGGAACGTGCTTTGTATTTTTTCCTAGCACCCCATAGTTACCGAGAAAATCGATTAAAACAACCTGCATGCATGCATATATGTGAGTGTGTGTCATTGAAGCCATTCATACATACATACATAATCAGTCTCTCTATCTCTCTCTCTCTCTCGGTTTTTCTGTCAATCACTCACACATTAACTTACTACAAAAACTGAATGAAAAAATTTCGGTTATCTCTCTCTCTCTCTCTCTTTCTTTCTCTCTTTCTCATATTCACACACCATCAACATTACTCTCTCTGCCTCGCACACCCCATCAAACATACACACACACACACACACACACACACAGATATATGCACACACATCAATTCTTCCGTCTCACGCCAACTTCAAAAGAAGTTCAGTCATAAAACTGTCCATGTCTCTTTTCATTTGACGCCCACTTCAAAAGATCCCCTTTCCCCAAAACACATATTAAAAAATATTTTCACTTGTCCGGCCATTGATCGAGAGATAAAAGACAAACCACCTCCTGCTGACTGCAAAACTCCTGCCAAATTAGCCGCAAAAAAAAACACACACACATCTATTTCATGTCTTTCACTTTCTCTATGATTATACACACATCCAATAGCTCCCACATACATTTTCGTCTTCAACAGGTATGTATCTATTCTATAATATAAATTGTTTTCCTATAAGCGTATAACAATTACTTATTCCATACTTCTTCACTTAGATTTTATCTTCACTTTTCTTAAATTGGATACGTCTGTTATTAATTCTTACATACAATTTCCCCATTAATTCTTACAGCTTCATTTTCTGTTCAAGCAATTCTTAACATCAACTTCTTAATGCCTCTTCTACTTTTTCCTAGCCCCCATACTTACCGAGAACATCGATTAAAACATTTTCCAATGCAATTCCCCTTTCTTCTGCCATTAACACAACCAGTTGCTCACACACCTTACAGTTTCTCATTCAAACTACATAATATGCAGAATTGTCACATTAATTCAGTAGGGTGTTTTGAGGGAGATTTGGCTGCTATTTCTACCAGGTCTACCTACCATGTAGAGGTCTGAATTTAATTTTCATTCACAGATTTGCATTTCAAACATTTAACATAATCTTTTCCATAAATCAACTATCGTAAAAATTTTCTACCATGACCTCACATTTTCTATGTATGTGTGTGTACCTTAAAAGACGTGATTAGACAGAGGTCCAATAGAATAGTTCTCAGTAACAGACTACTACATATTCTTTCTTCACAACTCCTGAAGCTGTTTCCTGTAAAGATACTTTGGAAAGACTTCTGCCTTTCCCCCCACCTCATTTTCTCACAAATTTCTTTATTTCAAAAATTTTTTCTGCCAAAAATTTCTATAGGATAAGTAGTGACACACATGCACAGCTCCTTATTAACAAGCATCACACAAACATACAGGAGGGCCACCTCCCACACATATGATTATATTAACCAGGAGGCCAGAGATATAGCTATTAAACTAGGTATAGAAGATAGGATAGAGACTCTGGTGAAAAGAAAGGCCTTCATAATAATCAAAGATCATAAGCCTAACTTTGCCTCTAACCTCAACTGCAGGCTGATATACCTGGCAAAGTCTGAGATCAGCCAGGTAAGCAAGCAGCTCATCAGGAAGATCTGTAACAGCATCAGAAATGCATCAGACCTTGCCCTATGGCACAACACCAATGAGGTCATTATTTGGTTCATTGTGGTTCATTATTAATTTATTAGTCTTATTTTATCAACTACTAAATCTAAGGCTAGAGGACAGTGTCTGTTTAGAATGGAGTGCATGAATGAGTTGACAATTTATAGTTGGGTATAGTTATAGATATTGACAGGATTTTAGGATTTGTACAAGTAACTGTCTCTAAAGGAGGCTGGGTAGGGGAAGACTCCAAATCAAGATATTAATTGCCAGTTAAAGGGGCAAGACACTAATAAAACCTATGATGTTAATACAGAGGAAATTATCATGGGGTACTATGGATGATTGTATCTATATTTATATGTATATGAAATAACAGTCCACTCTGGTGGCAAAAATGGATAGTACCTGTATTTCAAAGGGCCAGCCTTGTCACACTCTGTCACGCTGAATCTCCCTGAGAACTATGTTAAGGGTACATGTGTCTGTGGAGTGCTCAGCCACATGCACGTTAATTTCACAAGCAAGCTGTTCCATTGATCTTATCAGCTGGGACCCTCGTTGTCGTACCGATGTAATACTCCTTTACATATATATATATATATATATATATATAAGCAATGTTAATTCTCTAAATGAAGTATTAACAGTAACTGCACGATAAAGTGTAGTATATTGCCACTTAAGTGTGTCGATAAGCCAGCTGGAGGAGATGTCCTCCTGGGGCTAAAAGCAACAGTAACATCCACCCCTAGGGGTCAGCCACACTTAAGTGGCAATATACTACACTTTATCGTGCAGTTACTGTTAATACTTCATTTAGAGAATTAACATTGCTTGTTTTCACCTTTTCGATATCAGTGAAGAATTTCACTGGAAAAGTAGATATAAGATTGCCAGGTTTTTGTTTCTCTCACCAAGGTCAGTGGCTGTCGAACGTCGACGAAGGGAAATAACCCTGAAATCCGGATCCGTTCGTGCTACAGATCATGGTGAGAGGGATAACTTCCCTTGGCAAACAGGACACAGTTGTGTGTCGATAAGCCAGCTGGAGGAGATATATATATATATATATCATCATCATCATCATATATATATCATCACTGATTAATGTCCATTTTCCATGCTGGTATGGATTGGACAGTTTTATTGAGGTCTGGAGAGCCAGTGGCTACACCAAGCTCCAATCCAGTTGTCTGGAGGTTGTGGTTGAAGCCAATAGCGATTTTATTGATTCAATTTACTCTTTAGTATTTCAAGATATTTTTATGTAATTTTGGTAAATATATCCGTTAAAATGAGATGTCAGCGTTATTTTCATTTTGGCATAATTTAGATGATAATTTATTCACCACACCCTGTATCAACATCAAAATAAAAATCAAATGGAAATTGTAGTTGTAATACCCATACCAGTGGCACGTAAAAAGCACCAACCAATCGTGGCCGCTGCCAGCCTCTTCTGGCCCCTGTGCCAGTGGAACATAAAAAGCACCCACTACACTCATGGAGCGGTTGGCGTTAGGAAGGGCAGCCAGCTGTAGAAACACTACCAGATCAGACTGAAGCCTGGTGCAGCCGGTTGGCTTCCCAGACCCCGGTTGAACCATCCAACTCATGCTAGCATGGATGTTAAACGATGATGATGATGATGATGACACACATGTATACACACACATATATATATGTGTATATGTATATGTATGTGTATATATATATACATATATATATATATATATATATATATATATATATATATATATATATATATATATATATATATACACACACACATATATACATATATATACATGTATATATATATTTTACTATTTTACTATTTTACTTGTTTCAGTCTTTTGACTGTGGCCATGCTGGAGCACCACCTTTAGTCGAGCAAATCGACCCCAGGACTTATTCTTTAGAAGCCTAGTACTTATTCTATCGGTCTCTTTTGCCGAACCGCTAAGTTACGGGGACATAAACACACCAGCATCGGTTGTCAAGCGATGTTGGGGGGGAAAAGACAGACACACAAACACACACACACATACATATATATATACATACATACGACGGGCTTCTTTCAGTTTCCGTCTACCAAATCCACTCACAAGGCTTTGGTCGGCCCGAGGCTATAGTAGAAGACACTTGCCCAAGATGCCACGCAGTGAGACTGAACCCGGGACCATGTGGTTGGTAAGCAAGCTACTTACCACACAGCCACTCCTACGCCTATATATATATATAAAGATGTATAATTCTGCATATATTAAGATTTGATTTTATGTATTGTTATATAAAAAATCAGTCAAACATTAAATTGAAAAATTACTCAATACCTTCCAGTATTGTATTTTTATAAAGAAAAGTTGACATTTACTTCAGTTTCAGCTATGTAGCTTTCATCATATCCATATATATATATATATGTGTGTGTGTGTGTGTGTGTGTGTGTGTGTGTATTTATAGATTTATACCAAAATTTGGCAAAAATATTGTATTTGTTATCAAATGTAGCAAAATACTAACAAGTGATTTTTTGTATTTATATCGATTAAAATAAGAGCTGAAATCTGATCCATTGTAAAGACTTTATTATGACCTATGATCATTTCGATGCAATTGCATCGAAATGATCATAGGTCATAATAAAGTCTTTACAATGGATCTGCATCGAAATGATCATAGGTCATAATAAAGTCTTTACAATAGATCTGCATCGAAATGATCATAGGTCATAATAAAGTCTTTACAATGGATCTGCATCGAAATGATCATAGGTCATAATAAAGTCTTTACAATGGATCTGCATCGAAATGATCATAGGTCATAATAAAGTCTTTACAATGGATCTGCATCGAAATGATCATAGGTCATAATAAAGTCTTTACAATAGATCTGCATCGAAATGATCATAGGTCATAATAAAGTCTTTACAATGGATCTGCATCGAAATGATCATAGGTCATAATAAAGTCTTTACAATGGATCTGCATCGAAATGATCATAGGTCATAATAAAGTCTTTACAATGGATCTGCATCGAAATGATCATAGGTCATAATAAAGTCTTTACAATAGATCTGCATCGAAATGATCATAGGTCATAATAAAGTCTTTACAATGGATCAGATTTCATCTCTTATTTAAATCGATATATATATATATATATATATATATATATATATATATATACACATATACGTGTGTGTCTGTGTGCGCACGCATGTGTGTTTGTGTGTGTGTATTAAAATTACTTGCTGTCCTAGACCTCTTTCCAGTTATACAACACATGCACTGAAGTGAAACAACATTACATATGCCTTCATAGGAGAGAGTCCAGACTGACTGCTGCATTTAATATTCTCTTACCAGTCTATATTTCTTTGTACATTAGAATACATGAAGTGAATATATCCAGGTGACCAAAGCATAACAGACAACTATTCACAGAACAATACAACCATTTACAGAACAATACAACCATTTACATATTTATGTAACCATTTGAAATAAATACTTACCCAGTGTGTTAATATATAGTGTAATGTGTTGTATATCTAAAATAAAAACATTCCAAAGTGCCAAACTTCAAACTGTGACAACATAATGCAATACCATTCCTGGGAAAAGCTGGTGACACAAACAGTATAGCGGTGCATTGTGATGGTGTGAAAATCCATGATTTGGACATTTTACATGTTCTAGGCTGACCAACACAGTTCACTGAACATAAATTAAAAGTTTTACCCTTTTTTTTTTTTTTCTTTTTTGGTTTAGGGAGAAGTCTCCTGCCAGACTTCTTGTTGGGTATTGTAGAAGCTGGTTTTGGTTTAGCAGCTATCTCATTAGCCTCCTCCTCCTCCTCCTCCTCATTGGCTTTCGAAGGTTGTCGCACTTGAACAATAATCATCAGACACATTAAACTAAAGTGTGCAGTGAGAAGATATTGCTGCTGCATATGAGGAAATAGTTTATGAACAATAGTGCATGTGTGTATGTGTATGTGTGCCTATCTGTGTGTACGTGAGTGTAACTGTGTGTGTGTGTAATGCATATAAATGTGTGTGTGCATCTTTTGTTGATATATTTTAACAAAAATATGTAACTACTGGTGAGAAGAGAAAACAATGAACCATTTAAAAATAACCGTGTGTGATATCTGCTCCACCTGAGCAGACAATCCCTTATCTGATATCAGCTCCACCCGCACAGACAATCCCTTATCACTCTCACTTTTAGAAATGAAGTGAACCTATGATGCTTTGGTTCACCAAATGCAATTAAAATAAATTAGAAATAAGTCATTATCATTTTAATGTCCACTTTTTCATGTTTGTATAGGTAAGATAAAGTTCAATGAGGCAGATTTTTCAAACTTCAACTATGATCTTCTATGACAAATTGAATCAAAACCAATATGAAAACTGGGTGTGATTCAATCAACTTAGTTTCTAACAATAGACATATCTGAATGTTTCCTAAGGAATTAGAACTTGCGATATGTGAATAAAAGTAAACTGCTATGTTATGCAATTGAACAACTTCAAAAAACACTCCATTTTTATTTCATCCTTTGTTCTTTAGTCTGGGGGCCACCTGTGAGAATTATTATCATCAATCATTTGTAAGACCCAAGAGATATAATCTATCGACTGTTTAAGCTACATTAAAGTTGTATTACCATCAGATGTGGATATAACATGCATACAGTTAAATATCTTAACGGACACATAACAGGGTAGTATAGCAGACAATGATTAACAAAAGTTTAGCTGTCGTTTTTGCAGGTTTTAATGCTGAATACAGGACACGGTGCTTATTTTTGTTACAAATAGATGAAAATGTCTGTCTTATTGGTACAAATATAAAGTATATTGCAAGATTTAAACTGATGGCCTTTCATTTGATATTTCCACAGTGAAAATGTTTTTATTGATAGCCTTATAAAGGAGGAGTTTATGCCTGTTTCTTATACATCAAACAATGAAGATAAACCTTTTCTTTAGTTGGAACACATTTCTATTCTAAGTCAACAGTCATCTTAAAATCCATCTTGGAGCATTCAAGCTTAACTTTAAAAGAGAGTCAAATTAAGCATCCTGCCTTTCAATAGCTTCCCCTCTCTTATTGTCTATGGATCTCAGAGGTATGATTGGCCAAATTGACTTAGACATGAATTGAACCATGGAACTATAGGCTCTAAATTTTCTGCCAATATCACTGACAAAATTATCATCTCTGAGTAAACCCAATTATACAAAAAGTATTTCTGATTTGACACAAGTGAATCAACAAGGATATGAATATAGGATATTGTCTGTAATATCAATATTGCAAAAGAAAACAGTGTTATTATAATATTTCAAATTTTGGCACAAGACCAGCAATTTCAGGGGAGAGTATAAGTTGATTACATCAACTCTAATGCTCAACTGGAACTTATTTTATTGCCCCTGAAAGGATAAAAAGCAAAGCCAACCTTGGCAGAATTTGGATTCAGAACTTAATGACAAGCATAATGTTGCTAAGCATTTTGCCTGGTGTGCTAACGATTCTCCCAGTTTGCCACCTTAGTGGTAATATAATATTGAGGTTTTTAAAATTATTTAACTAACCTTTGATGTTTTTCTCAAGCACATTATTAATGACAGGGTCAATATATTCATCAACATCTTGGAAAAGGAAAGGAAAACCATATTTGATAGCCATTTCTAACTGCTTCAGGAAATCTGAATCATTGAAAGTGCACACCTGATGGAGGATAATATAGTAATGCAGTGAGTACAACTTTGAAAACAGGTGGAAATGAAACAATTAGATAAATTATTAAAAAACAAGTGATGATATATGAAATGGAATTATTATTGTGTGTTTTTTTTTTTCTGTTAGAGTAAATTATATTAACAATTAAATATAACATTGAACTTAACCATAAAATTTAAGTCCAATAGAAACTCTTACTTTGAGGTTTTTCCCTTCTTCCTTTTTCTTGATCCAGTTAAGGGCCTGCTGCTGTGGGTCAATACATAATGGGAAACGACTCGACCGTGTTGTTAATATACCATTCTGAATGGATAGTTCATCTGGTGGAAGGCCTTCTGATGTCCAACTGGCCAAAAGAAAACATGTCTGGTAAACACACTTCTCATAAACTTTCCCATTGCTTACTATCTTCATCATTGCAATCATTTTAGTGACTAGTGTTTGTAAAAGGACCAGTATACATTGATCAATCTCTGTCTTTTATGAGTTTACAACTAAAACTTGCAATTTTAAGAGTCAATAAAACTACCACATCCCAAAGATTTCTAGTTCCTAAGTTAGTGGGAAACTTTTATGCAGTCAACAGACAGTCAAACTGCTCAAAGCCAACCTAATCCTTTTCAATAAAATCTCTGTAAGGAGAATAACAAAAGTTCTATTAAAATGCCAGCAATAAGAGGATTGGGCAAGGTTGGAAATACTAAGAGAATGTTTTGGATGATTGGTATGATCATTTGTTTCTTAGACTTGATCATGTTCTCTTCGTTTCTTAGACTTGATCATGTTCTCTTGTAATCCCTTTTTAAATATTCATTCATATTTATGGCTCTAACGTCTAGAGTAACAACTAGATTAGTTCTTCACTAAAAGCAGGTGACCAGTAAACAGATACTTACCAGGACACCCATGTAGTGACATAGATGTCACTACATGGGTTTTTTAAAAAAAACAGTAAATAAAGATCACAGGGGAACATCTTTGAGTATATACCTGCTTTTACATGCAAGTGTTTGTCAGACAGGTCTGTAATACAATATTAGAGTAATTCAACTTCAATTTCACATTATTTCATCTGTACTCTTCAAAGTTCTAAAGCTATCTTCTGCCATCTACTTGTAAGACTTTTCACCCAGTAAACATCTACTTTAACATTTAATGTTCAAGCTAGTATAATCTTACATATATACATCCTCTAATACCTTTAAAATCACTTTTTCAAGTCACTTAATCTGTCTAGTCCATAAACAGATGATCATACTCAACTTGTTTCTTTATATTTACTTCACATCACCAACATTTACTCTTGAACTTTCACTGCATCATACAGTATCATACATCTTTTACATACTTCACAGCCCATCTTCCATACACAAACAAGCATATAATTAGTAAAGAATGTAATAGTTCAGTGAGTTTCTTTCATCTAAATCTAATCTTAGCTACTATGGAACCAATAACTTCATCTCAACACCATATATGTAATTAAGGAAGCAAATTTTATCATGTTTCCAGCAAGATATCTGAGAAATGTATAATTTTACAGCATTATTATTTATAGTACTAGCTATACCAGGGTACTGTAAGTCCTAATTTCAGACAAGACTCCCAAAGACCAATCATACTTCTAGTGTACCAATTATTTTCACTTGCTGCATTGTATTGAAGCCATTTCAGTTTGGTGTTATGTGAGACTTTGGGAAAAAACTACTTACCGACTAATTTCTACATCAGTCGTAAGAATATCTTCAAGTTTGTATGGAGTACTGAGTGGAACATTTCTTCTGATCAAATCATTCAGCCACTCCTTATAAATCAGTTCGGTGCGATATTCCCAGCTGAAGGCACCTACATAGCTGAGAAATCCAGCTGCCAGCAAGCAATCCCCCAAAAGACGAATACCTTTCTCGTTTAGCTGCTCCAAATCCTTTACCCACCTAACAAATACAAAATAAAGAAGTCATTCACAAATAAAATAAACATCAAAGGCACAGGTTTGGTTGCATCATTAAGAAGCTTGCTTCCCAATAATATGGTCTTGAGCTTAAATCTCATTGTGTGGCACCTTCTACCACAGTCCTAGTTTAACCAAAGCTTTGTGAGTATATTTAGTAGAGAGAAACTAAAAGAATCCTGTTGTGTATGTGTATATATATATATAAAAGTAAACACTTCTTTTGGTCATGAATGACCATGGGGCTGCACCTAGAAAATTACCCTCTGAGGCACAAGTCCAGGCAAAGTTGTTTATGGGAGACCAGCAGTCACTCATGTGTACCAGCCTCCCCTCTACATGCTACTGATGTTATCCAAGGCAAAGGCAAAGGCCGATACAGCGTGGCACCAGTGACATCACAACTCATTTCTACAGCTGACTGAACTGGAGCAACATGAAATAAAGAGTCTTTCTCAAGAACACAACAAGCAGTTTGATCCGGGAATCAAACTCACTGCCTCATGATTGTGAGCCCGATGCTCTAACCACTGAGCTATGTGCCTTCACACACACACACACACACATATATAAGTGCAAGCATGGCTGTTTGGCAAGAAGCTTGCTTCCCAACCACATGGTCCTGGGTTCAGTCCCACTACCACTATGTAGCACCTTGGGCAAGTATCTTCTAATATAGCTTCAGGCTGACCAAAGCCTTGTGAGTGGATTTGGTGGACAGAAACTGGAAGAAGCCTATCATATATATATATATATATATATATATATATATATATATATATATATATATATATATATATATATATATGTATGTATGTATATGTATATATATGCATATATATATTCATATGTGTCTGTGTTTGTCCCCTGCCATCATTTGACAACCAATGGTGGTGTGTTTATGTCCCCATAACTTAGCGGCTCAGCATAAAAGACCGGTAGAATAAATACTGAGGTCAGTCAGGTGGTTGACTATGATGACAGCAGTGGCAGCAGGAATGACAAAGACAACATCTCCTTCATCATCAAATGAACTAGTCAGTAGAAGTGTATGCTTGGAGAAAAATATCTTTTACACTATTTACAGCCCTGTTTATATATATTTACATTTCAGACAACAATCTAAGATAATGCAATCTTTTATAAGCATGCAAGAAACAGATACCATTGCAAAGTGGCAAAATTCTTCAACCATCATCTAAAAGGAAGGTACCACTATATTAGAAACTGTATTCACCATCACAGAAAGTGGCACTCTTATAATTTCAATCATTTTGTATCATTTAAGAAAAAAGATGTGACTGTAACATGTACTTTACCAGCTCTTTAAAATATGGATACTATGAATACTACTGTAATAGACTTTCTCCAGCATCAAAGAAACAAATGCCATGTTAAACAGACTTTACTTACTGACAAAGAAACAGATTTTGTTGTATAGTAACACAGACTTTACCTTTCATTTTCAGAACTAAGACCTGATATCAGTTTGTCTGCAGCAATAAGACGCCTTTCCATCAAATCAGCTTCTTCCTGCAATTTTTGTCGCTCATATATAGCATGTTCATAATTTTGGGCTAACTCTTTCAATTTGGCTTCAAGCGCTGCAACTTCTCGATTGATCTTTTCTAAATCTTTCTCAGCTTGATGGAAAGTTTTTTCAAGCCGAGCCAACTGTAAATAAGAACATGAGTTCACAATTAGTTTATTAAATTAAAACTAAGTTATATTACTATCTTTAGAGATAGGAAAAGAATGTTTCAAGGAACAAAAAATCTTCATATGGTTTATTTTTTTTTTTTTACATTTAGAACTATGTAGAATTTATGAAATTATCACTATTCAAATCTAAAACAACTTTGAAAACTATAAAAACAGGATTGATTTGAAGTGATCTAATTAAGACAGTCATACAGATATTAAACTAAAAGATTTTATGGTATCTTGAAAAAGACTTTATATATATGTATATATATATATATATATATATTTAGGAAAGTGTCGGGCTGCGTGTTTGAATCACGTCGGAGTCACCACTTTTAGGAAAGTGGTTATACACCATTAGGTGTACACCTGCTTTCCTATATTAAATTTGGAATAAACACAACGAAACGCGACTCTGAACTATCAACACAACAATATTTATTTATGGAGGAAAATAGGTATGGTTGCTGAGACGTTGGAATGTTGATGTGAGCTGTCCCCAGAGTTAGAATGATGGAGAGACAGCTTGACATGACCATGCTCATGGCCGGCCGACCGAGAAAGAGAATGAATTGAGTGGGAACGCCTCAGATGTTGAATTCCACGCATGCGCATGAGACTCTTCCTGTGTTCCTTCCGGAACTATTCCTTGCGCATGTGTGGATGAAAACGCAGTAATGGCGACTGTATTTTGGCGCCAAATGACGTCACTACAATGGCTCCCCCTCGAGTGTGGAAGCATGAAAATAGAAATTTTGGAGGGACGTCTGAGGCAAGATGGCCACTGAAACCAACCACAAGATGTGGCACAAACACACACAAAGAAAATCAAAGAAATGAATGTACACTTGTGAGATACATGCATGCAATGTACAAATGAAAGAAAATATATGAGTGTATGTGTCAATGAGGAATACAGAGCATTGAAAGAGTGTCTGGCTATTGACGATAAGTGTCGGAACACATAGAGATAGAGAAATACCAGTTTGTATAAGAGTTACACAAGTTGAATGTCTGTACTCAGGAAGTTGTGGTCAGTGAGCAGAGCTGTAGTTGAGCGTTGGATGCTAGTTGGGACCTGTTACCTGGTATTGAACATTTTAACTGGTCTGTTGATCGTGAGTGTGAATGCGACATATAAAAACATAATAAAAGACAGGCCGTCATATAAAGAAAAGAGTGTGTGTGAGTGATACATGTATGTGTATGTGAAATATTACAGCAGATAGAAAGAGTCAGTAACACATGAGCATTTATACCAGTTTGTTGAGTACACAATTGGAAGAGTCTGTATGTGAAGTTGAGGCTGTGTGTGGCAGGGCGATCACTAGTTGTTGTGATGTTGGGGCTTCGATGCCGGGCCGGGCTCTTGTTATACAGATGTTCGTCGCTGGCTGAATTCTCTTGTCTATTATTAATCGTGGTGAATATGAAACACCTAACAGAATTGAAGAGAGAGAGATGTGCCGCGGTGGTTTGGATTGGTGTACATAGAAATCATGTTGATGATATTGGCGAATCTTGTCGTTCGTAGTTAAAGTCGTGTTGACTATGGTGGCGAATGCTGGTGGCGATGAGGCTGGTGGCGAAGACGATGCTCGGTAGTAGTCGTAGACTCGTGTTGCTGATACGACGGCGGTAGTAATCTTGGTTGGACGAAGCTGTTGATGGAGTCGCTGGAGTTGCTGCTGCTGCTGTGTGGTGGTAATGATGTCGACAGTGGTGTTTGAAAAGGTACGCTTTTTCAGACGGTCGACAGACACAATCTCTGTACGACCATTAGCGTCGACCTTGAAGAAATTTAACCCAAGACTGCGGGTTGGGATGCGTGTAAGGCAGCCTTAAATTGCCTATGAAAACGCTCAACCATTCCATTAGAAGCGGGATGGTAGCTGTTGGCGCGTATCAGAAGAGAGAAATTGGACAGGGCGTCTATTTGAGAGGTACCGTTGAGTGGCATTGTGAAATGCTGTCATGAATGCGGAGACTGAAATGTAACTGTGCATTTTACTGCTATTTTCAGCAAGTAGAGGACGCTGTGAGCGAATGAATTGACGTCCCGTGAAACTTGTAGGAAATTGCTCAAAAAGTTGTTTGGATGAAATAACCGTGAAGTTTTTTGTGTGAAAAACCACAAAGGTCTTAGCAGTAAAGAAATCTTTGGTTATAGGCTCTAGAAGTCGTTGACAAAATGAAAACTTTAACGTAGAAAAATTTTCTTAGCTTTTCACTTGTGATGGATGAGAATGTAGAGGCAATCCTGATGTTGAACGTCGCGAAACATACGAATTCAATGGCTGTTGAAATGAGGTCCGTAGATCTTTTAGCTCGAGGTACCAATTGTAGTATTGATTTGTAGCTCAGACTTTCGGCTGCAGTTGTTCTTTTAGTCGGGTCACCAGTTATAGGAAATCTCTGGGCTGCGTTTGTTCTTGAGTCGGGTAGCTGTTCGAAATGCCGTATTTACTTATGTCAGCGGTGGTTAGTGTAGTATTATCGGTTGGTAGATCAGAATCCGTGGCTGCGGTTGTTCTTTAGTCGGGGTCACCACTTTTAGGAAAGTGGTTGAACCGAATCACGTCGGTGTCACCACTTTTAGGAAAGTGATGTGAACTTCTTGCGTTGGGCTGCGTGTTTGAATCACGTCGGAGTCACCACTTTTAGGAAAGTGGTTATACACCATTAGGTGTACACCTGCTTTCCTATATTAAATTTGGAATAAACACAACGAAACGCGACTCTGAACTATCAACACAACAATATTTATTTATGGAGGAAAATAGGTATGGTTGCTGAGACGTTGGAATGTTAATGTGAGCTGTCCCCAGAGTTGGAATGATGGAGAGACAGCTTGACCCGTCCATGCTCATGGCCGGCCGACCGAGAAAGAGAATGAATTGAGCGGGAACGCCTCAGATGTTGAATTCCACGCATGCGCATGAGACTCTTCCTGTGTTCCTTCCGGAACTATTCCCTGCGCATGCGTGGATGAAAACGCAGTAATAGCGACTGTATTTTGGCGCCAAATGACGTCACTACATATATATATAATGCTCATTTATTTGATTTGACTACATATATATATATATATATATATATATATATATATATATATATATATATCATCATCATCATCATCATTATCATCGTTTAACGTCCGCTTTCCATGCTAGCATGGGTTGGATGATTTGACTGAAGACTGGTGAAACCGGATGGCAACACCAGACTCCAATCTAATTTGGCAGAGTTTCTACAGCTGGATGCCCTTCCTAACGCCAACCACTCAGAGAGTGTAGTGGGTGCTTTTACATGTCACCCACACGAAAACGGCCATGCTCGAAATGGTGTCTTTTACGTGCCACCCGCACTAGCCAGTCCAGGGGCACTGGCAATGATCTCACTCGAAAATCCTACGGGAGCCAGTCAGGCGGTACTGGCAACGGCCACGCTCAAAATGGTGCATCTCATGTGCCACCCACACAAGAGCCAGTCCAGGGGCACTGGCAACGATCTTACTTGGCTTGCCGGGTCTTCTCACGCACAGCACATTTCCAAAGGTCTCGATATATATATATATATATAGTCTATTGACTAGTTTTTCTTCTTTCTAGACCACTGGTAGCAAAAAGAATTTCTAAATTTTTTTGGTACCCTGAAATTTATTAATAATGATATAATGACTTTTTGGATAATTTCTGGAAGAAAATCAGCATTTTTTTGTATTTGCTGCCGATAAGAAAACCGTACATGCGCAGTAGATATGAAAAATTATAACATATAAGCACGAGGCATGTTCTATGTATTGCCTAGTGTTCATATGTTAATCTTGGCTTTCTTGCTGATGATAGCTGGCCTAGTAAATTATTTTATTTTGCTGAAAATAGCTTGAAACCATGGTACAGGAAATAGATGGTAAATGTTTTTATTTTTCATTCCCTTCCAAAATTATCCCTATTTGTGGTTTGGAGTTTGACTGCTCCTTCTAGCGGGTTAGATGTCCTATTATGGACATCTCTTATGTGCTTAAATGTACACTGTATGTATTTATATATATATATTGGTTGGCACTTCGTCAGTTACGACGACGAGGGTTCCAGTTGATCAGATCAACGGAACAGCCTGCACGTGAAATTAATGTGCAAGTGGCTGAGTACTCCACAGACAAGGGTACCCTTAACGTAGTTCTCGGGGAGATTCAGCGTGACACAGTGTGACAAAGCTGACCCTTTGAAATACAGGTACAACAGAAACAGGAAGTAAGAGTGAGAGAAAGTTGTGGTGAAAGGGTACAGCAGGGTTCACCACCATCCCCTGCCGGAGCCTTGTGGAATTTTAGATGTTTTCGCTCAATAAATACTCACAACGCCAGGTCCGGGAATCGAAACCGCGATCCTACGACCGTGAGTCCGCTGCCCTAACCACTTGGCCATTGCGCCTCCACACACACACACACACACACACACACACACACACATATATATATATATATATATATATATAGTCAAATCAAATAAATGAGCATTAAAAATAACAATAACAAACAACAAAAGGACGTGCACATTGAACATATTAGTTTGACGCTTGGTAAGAAGGAGAGTCTTTGATGCTTTGAGCATAGTTCTTCATTGGAAAGGAAAATGGAAAAGTCCAAAGAAGGAAGAAAAAAAAAACACCATCCATCCAACCTAGGCCAACATAGAAAAATCTTAAACCAAGAATGATAATAATTTGTTACTTGAAATGCAACATCATGACATAGATCTTTTTACATAAGAGCAGACCTGAATTTAAACAACAGGATCAAAATCACAAACTAATAAGTTAGCAGTTATTTATTTGCCATACTGGTTCACAGAAAAAAAAAGAAAAAAAAAACAGCTGAATTTCTCTTATTGAATTCTCTGCCTGCTTGAAAATGATGATCCAGAATTTTAGAACAAATATGTCTCAATATAAACATTGGCTCCATACACCAAGAGATGTCAACTGAATGAATCATTTGGCCATTTATTTTTCAACTGGAAAATTCATTCAAGCACTATTCGCCAGAGTTACTCAACATTATCATGATCATCATAGTCCTATTTGCCATCATCATCAATTAATGTCCACTGTCCATGGCATGCGATTGGACAGTTTGACTGGAGATGGTAAGCCAAAAGACTGTTGAATGATATGGTACTAAATGCTTTTTACATGACACCAACACCATATCATTCTAAAAGGATCAAAGGTTCTTCCAAAACAATAGGCTCATAAGGCTGGTTTGCTGGATTCTGTAGCATATATATCATTTAATGTAAATCATTTATTCTATGTGCTTGATTTCTTGGTTATCTTAAAAAGTTACTTGTGATACACATTCTATGAGATAGTCTATCTCACATTTGTTAAATACTACAAAAAAACTCAAAAAAACAATTAAGTACTGGCCCCATGAACCCATGAAAAAAATCAACATATTTAGCTTCCCATATATGAGTTCCACAAAATTTTTCACAGAGATAACTCAAATATGACATCATCTTATTAATATCTGTTCCAGATATTTCTAAGATGTACATTATTAAGAATTTTAAACTGACCTTTTCTCGTTTGGGTTTAATTTCTTTTGCTACTTCACAATAACCCATCACAGCTTCTACAAACTTCAACAGTCCAGCACCAGCTTTGCTAACTAGCTTCATCTCATCGAGAGATATGTCTAACACTTTTAATTTGGCTGCAAAATACAATGAATTATGAATCATTTAGCCTTTTGTAAAATTGGTTCCAATTCTTAAACAATATATTTCTAAATTAATTTATATCTCTATAACTCTTTAACTGCTCATATAAATAGGAGATGTTTTGATTCATTTACTTCAAATACTGATAGATTGAAGTCTAACAGAGTCATTTTCTTTACCTTTTTGTCGGGGTTTATTTAAGTAACAAACTACTTCTGGATATTTGCTTTCTATAACAGTCATAATGTACTAAAGAATATGTATTCAAGTGTTTTCCTGTTGCCATGTCTAGGTAGATATAAAGGATAAGGTTTTGACGAAATAAATAAATGGAAGCTCAGCTGCATTCTTCAACATTAGCAAACCAAATAAAGTGAAAAAAACTTCCGGTAAGTATCAGTAATAATTCATAGTTACCTCATCAGAAACTATCATTAATTACCATAAATAAACAATTAAATGTT
This sequence comes from Octopus bimaculoides, assembly GCF_046866305.1. Classification (NCBI taxonomy): domain Eukaryota; kingdom Metazoa; phylum Mollusca; class Cephalopoda; order Octopoda; family Octopodidae; genus Octopus; species Octopus bimaculoides. The sequence goes on from NC_142928.1 coordinate 96,833,266, forward strand.
AATTAATAGCTTAATGATATTAAGAAAGTTACCTTGTTTATGTAAACAAGGCTTAAGTGTATAGTTGAGAAGCTTGCTTCCAAACCAAGTGACACTTTGGCCAAGTGGCATCTACTATAGTACCAGGCTGATCAGTACCTTATGAGTGGATTTGATAGACAGAACCTTAAAAAAGCTCTTCACACACACACACACACACACACACACACACACACACACACACACACACACTCACACACACAAATGCACATGTCTGTCTGTTTGTATATATGTATGTATGTTTTATTCAGTTTTATTTCAAGATTCTTTGCCAATAGAGAAAGAGCTAGTTTCTAATCTAGATCCAAGGCTCCTTCATTGGAATTTCAACAACATCAACAGGGTTTTTGTATGTATGTATATGTGCAGATTTGTATGTTTTAAGTATGTATTCTCATGCATATAGTTGCATGTCTAGACATGTGGATATATACTTAAATGATAAACTTCTGAAAAGTTTGACAGATTTTCAGTTCTGGTGATGGCTTGGATCTGTAGTCTTTGAATCAGTTTTCTCCTTTCTGGTTTTGAGAAGCCTAATTTCTCAAGATTGGTATTTAGGCAGTGTATTACATATCCCAGTACCCCAGTAATTACAGGTATAAACCTGAACTTTATGTATGTAAGTATGTATGGATGGATGTATGTATCTAAATGTGTGTGTTTGCATTTGTGTTATGCTTGTCCCCTATCACCACTTGACAACTGGTGCTGGTTTGTTTACACCCCTGTAATTTAGCAGTCTGGCAAAAGAGACTGATAGAATGAGTACCAGTATTAAAAATAAGTAGTAGGGTTAATTTATCTGACTAAAACCTTTCAAGTCAGTGTCTTTGTATATGGCCAAAATCCAATGACTGAAACAAGTAAAAGATAAAAGATAAAAATGTGGTAGAAGGTAACTTTGAACAAATTAAGAAGGGAAATATAGACAATTCTTAGTATTTGTACACAGACTGGTTTTGAATAGGGTCTTACCTTTTACTTGTTTCTGAGCTGCTGAAGAGATGGAATTTACATCCATTTCGGTCAACTGACGTAGGAAATTCGTTTCTGCCATCATACCCCTTGCTGATTTCCAGCTCACTTCACGAATGCCCTTAATAATTACAATGCATTCGCATACATCTTGGACTGCTTTGGGTGGTTTTGCAAATGATCTGTAGTATGACAGCAAAGTTAACTTAATATATAAGAAATTGTGCCAAAATAATAACTTTTGAGTAGCTTTAGTAGTACTCCTATAAAAACAAATAATAAACCACAAAATAATTTTTTATTTTTCAAAATGAAACAAAACTAACAGTAAGATGGAAAATAATGCTTATTTTTGTATACCACCACTTTATTCATATTTGAAAATTTTTCTCCTCCTTTTAAATTGCTAAGTCTTTGATCAGATCCTCAAAATTAATTTTACATAATACATTTGCTTCTATACTTAGTAGAGATAAGGCATCCAGCCTACCTTGCTGCATAACTGTTTTGATAATTTTTTTTAATATACTTCAACTGAGAAAATGATCACTCAGCTGAGCAATTTGTGACCATTAATGTTAAAAATATATGAAAGGCAATGTCTACATTTGGAAAGGCACACTCAATATTGTCTTCTACAATTGTTTTATAAATTATGAGATGTCACTCACATCACTTTGTTTTCTGTCACAATATACTTTCATTTTTCAAGACATTTTACTTTCACTATTCTACGAAGGTAAACTGCATGTTAACCAAAATAAAGACAAGCACTTTAGGCAATTTTACCATATATATACATAAACAGTGAGATAGAGAAATAGCAACACATGAATAAATCATAAACTCCACCTATTTTGTATACAATTGGTCGCTTTTATATGACATCACTATGACACCATAAACACCTCAAAATTATATTTCCTATCATATAAACCACTTCAAATATTATTATTTCAACCAGCTTGAAGTGATTTCTTTTGTGCCATAAACCGTTTACCATTTCTCTGGTGCTCCACTTCTCTTGATGCCCTAAGCACATGCTTATTTTGATTAATGGTTAATCTAGCACTGGGTAGATTAAGTGATTACCTATAAAAATCATTTTGAATTGTGTTCACTCCCTGAAGAATGTCTTCTTTCACAACTTTTGTATGTACTGACTCTCCAGCCACTGTTGAAGAGTATCTCATTTGAACTTAGACATGGGAAAGCTAAATAGCATATACAGATGCCATTATCTTAATAATACTGAACACCACGGATGCCAACATGCCCAGCACCAGTCTAAAGAAATATGTAGAGAAAGGAACAAAAATTAACTGAGACAAATTAGTGGGCTTAGAGATCAATATCTTAGGAGGCAATTCTACAACATCAGATAGTGTTGTGGGGTACAGACAGTTTAAACTGCTTGTTTTATGAATTAGTCTAGACCCGCAGGTGAATAGAAATTAGTATTATATTATGAGTAGGGTGACTGATCTCACTCAGAAATGAACTGAAAAGAAGCTATCCAAGAAAAGTCAAGCAGAAGTGGTAAATGTGTACATCACTTCCATCATATATTACTGCCTGGTTCTCATTTGGACTCGGGGTGTTTGATTTTTTTTTGTGATGTGTTCCATTAGCCAGGCAGTCCATCTGCTGTCAGCACTCTCTGTGCAGATGGCTCAGTATGCATTGACTGATGGGCTGAACCTGCAGCATCCACAAAGATACCCAGATAGTGAGAAGGTTTGGTTGCCTTTTATCAGTCATTGTTTTCCACAGTTCAGATTCAAGTGAAGACCAAGACTGGGAGCCTAGTATCTGAAATGGTACATCTACATTAGCATTCTTAACTGACAGCACTCTGTCAGTTACAATGCTGAGGGTTCCAGTTGATCCAATCAACGGAACAGTCTGCTCATTAAATTAACATTCAAGTGGCTGAGCACTCCACAAACACATGTACCCTTAATGTAGTTCTCAGCGTGACAAGGCTGGCCCTTTGAAATACAGGTACAACTCATTTTTTGCCAGCTGAGTGGACTGGAGCAACATGAAATAAAGTGTCTTGCGTCACTGGGAATTGAACTCCCAACCTTACAATTCTAAGCCGAACACCCTAACCACTAAGCCATACACTTTCACACCCTTTTGATACCAACACAACTAAGTCTGTCCTTGAGTCTATGATATGAATTTCCTATTTTAAATTGAGTGAAATTAAAACTTTCCACCAACATTTCATCATTTGTTCCAGACACCTGCTTAATAATGACAAAATCATTTAAATAAACTCTTCATTATTTTCAAAATGAATTGAAAGAAAGACAGTATATTCCAGCAGAAATATGGTAGCAAAAGGGTTAAGAGGACTAGCAGTAAGCGAGAATGGCAATGTTCTTGAGCATCAATGAGAACCAACTGGAATGTCTATTCTAGGAGATGTTCGGCCTGGAGATGGCGGTGGTGGCAGTGGTGGTGGTGATGATGATGATGGCAGCATTAGCACAGCAATGGCAGTGATGATGATGGTGATGATCATGACCATGATTATCAGGAGGATGCAAAGCAGTATAGCCTATTTTGAATATGATAATATTCTGACCTGATTTCTGTCACATCTGATTTGTCCAAATCGTCAAGAGCCAGTCGGGCAGCCTCCAGTGCTGGCAGAGCTTCATTCAATGCGTCTTCTGCCTCTCCCTAAAGAAAAACATAACAAAAAACAATGTTATAATGACTAGCAGCAAAATAAAAGTGTGAACAACATGTAAAGTTTAGTGGTTTATTCCTCTCATAGGAGACAGACATATACTATACACACACAAACACATATGCATTCACACATAAATGCACACACACTCATAAACTCACATACAAATACACACACATATGCATACTTATACATGTCTGCACATTGAAAGACTCATACATACACTGACACCAAAATGTTCATGCACACACACACACACACACACACACACACACACACACACACACACACACACACACACAAACACATGCAGTTATACAAATATACTCGGACACAGATACATATACACACAAACAGATGTTTCTTTAATCGATTTTGGTGTCATGATAGCACAACTGAAAATAGACATGTTGCTTAACTCCTATCACCTTTCTTTGAGCAGACCTTTAACACATTGACAGCTAAACATTTACCGGAGAGTAACTCATAGATTCATCACTCCAGATATTCAATGCCCCATTCTGGATGAGGACTACATTGCATATTCTGACATGTAGTGATTTACTGCACGTATGCAATATGGTAAGGTTGCTGTTGTTATTGGTTAGTGACAGTTGCTGATTGAAAAGACCTATGATCAAGACCATACCAGCTATAAGCATCTCTCTCTCTTTGTTCAAAAAACTTAGTGTACCTAGAACTATTTATCTAATATTTTCTTTTTAAAGACAAGTGGGTATTTGAGAGAGACTTGGTTGTTATTTCTAGCTGATAAGTTTCCTGAATGGCTTGTAGTATGAGATAATAATCTGACCACGTATTTTCTTTATTGTTTAGTCTGTCCATGTATGTCTATAGCTTGACAATGACCACAGTAATTTTTTCTGGAGTACCAAAGTCAGCACTTGTTTCAGATGATGTGCATTCCAACACAGTTTTTCAAATTATTAATACTGCAGCTAATGTAGTGTGTTTTGTTTCTATTTTGTCTGACTGGATTTGCATGAACAAGTGACCAGGTAATTGAGTTGATTGTAGAACAAAGATAGACCAAAGCAGCTAAAGTAAGTCATGTCTGGTAAGTTTACTGTCATCAATTCACTACAGGAAAAGTATGCTATCATCAATTCACAACAAGGGTAGTTCACTGTCATTGTATTTTTTTTTTTTTTCAATAAAATAGTGTTTAACTAGTAATGGTGAGATACTATGGATATATTTTCTCAGTAAACTTTCTTCACAGTGAACTTTCTTCAAGGTGAATTGATAGCAGTGAACTTACCTGTAATCAAAGTAAGTTTGCTACAGTAGACATAAAAACATTAGGTCTCAAATTAAGTCAAATCATTTCCTTAGAACTTCTACAATTAGGGCACTTGAATTCTTTTGCCAATACTTTCCAATTCCCTGATCTAGTTTGAAATTACATATTGGTTTAACTTCCATTCATGTGTCTCACTGAATGTCCTGATGGCACCTATTTCCTGCTCAGGATATGAATGCCATTAGCTCTCAAAGAGCCCATCTACCTTTGATAGGGTTTCTATTTTTAATCACGTTGAGTGCCCTCACACTCTTCTCATTGGGAAAGTCCAGTGGGGGATCCAGTTCTGTTGCCAACTACTTGATCAGGAGTGGGTAGAACTGCATTACATAGTTACCAGTAGCATGTTTCTATCAGTTTGTGATGGAATCAGCCCTGGTGTTTTGCAAATCCGTAAAACCCACTAAAGTAAAACTTCATGTTAGAATGGTAAACAAGGGTGGTGGTTAAGAAGCTCACTTTGAAGCCACATGGTTTTGGGTTCAGTCCCACTGTGTAGCACCTTACGCAACTGTCTTCTACTATAGCCTCAGGCCAACCAAAGCCTTATGAATGGAAACTGTATGGAAGCCAATTGTGTATGTGTGTGTGTGTGTATGTGTGTGTGTGTAAGTGTGTGCATGTGCACACATGTCTATCTCTTTGTGTCTGTGTTTGTACCCCCCATCACCACCTAATAACTGGTGTTGGTTTATTTACATCCCTATCATAGAGCAGTTCTACAAAAGAGACTGATAGAATAAGTATAAAACTTAAAAAAAGAGAAATAAGTATTGGGTTTGTTTTGTTCAATTAATCCCTTCAAGACAGTGGCCCAGCACAGCTGCAGTCTAATGACTGAAACAAGTAAAACAAAGAATGGAAGAAGATGGAGAGAAGGAATGATGGATGTGAAAGTTATTAACAATATAGCCCAAACCTTCTCAATTGCAATAATAGCACTCTGTTCTTCAATATCCTTTGCTTTAGCCACGGCCATCTGTTTCTTCTCATTAGCTATAGCTGTCCGTTCAGAAATATCTTGTAGCAGAATCTCACAGGCATCTGTTTTTTCTTTCACAGCACTTTTCTGAACTACAAGTTTTTCATTTAAAACATCAAGTTGTTCCCTGGCTTCTTTAATTTTCAGTAAACCTCCGGCCAGACGTTCACACTACAACATAGAGACAAGAAATTTCTTTTAAAATTGTATCCATCATGCACATAATTTATGTGATTGTTTAAAAGGCAAAAAAATCTTCTCTACTCCAAGAACTCAATCAACTTTCTTTTATTATGATTCAGATACCTTAATGAGAATGTACAAATTCATTAAAATATCCTATGCACTTATGACAATACTATCTACTTTCCATTTCAAAATTTCCAGATTTATTTCACTTTAATTCCAGATTGATTTCACTTTTTTTTGTATTTTTATAATTTTTAAAAATTAATTAATCAATTTTATTACATACTAGACTGCTTGTGACCTATTGGGTGACTGATGGTTCAGGTTATAAAACATTGAAGCTGATTTCAACATTGCATTGAAATGAAAGTTAATTTTATGATTCATTTAAATATTTCAATTTGTTCGTGTCATCATAGGTCTGGTTTACAAGTTCATGTTTAAGGTTTTATGGGTTATTTACAACACCTAATAGAAATAGAACTTCCGGGGTAACTTGAACTCCAGTAACAGCATTTATCTATGGCATATGTGCACACTTCTACAAAAATGCAAAAGGAATTGTTATATAACATAAACATAAATATAAATGGAAACAATTTTCACAGTTATATATTCCCATTTCAGGGTTATGTTACTTTTGGAGTATTTTCCCATCATGTGCCATTTTGGCTA
>NC_142928.1:96842656-96990156 GCF_046866305.1 Octopus bimaculoides
AAGTAAGTATCAGTTGAATATTGGGATAGATGTAAGCGACTCATCCCCTCCCCCAAAACTGCTGCCCTTATAGCAAAATTTGAAACCTTTATTATTATTATTATTATTATTGTTCAGTAGTTTTATTTTTATAACGTGCTTTCACTTCACTACCGAGCACAGCTCTGTGCGCCTTGGGTATGTGCTGTGGTTTGCTGTGGTGCTCTTATGTTTACTGTATTGAAAGTGTTTTGCGTAGAATGTGTGCAGTACCCAGTAGTGCAATTTTCTGTATGTTATATATATTTGTAAGTCCTGGTATTTTTGTTATGTATTTGTCTGAATATTTTTTTATTATACCTAAGGCACCTACTATGATAGGAATTGTTTCTGTTTTTAGATTCCACATTCGAGTTATCTCTATTTCCAGGTCTTTGTATTTTGAAAGTTTTTCCATTTCTTTTAGAGAAACGTTGTCATCTGCTGGTACTGATACATCAATTAGAAAGCATTTTTTTTCTTCATGATCTTTGACAACTATATCTGGTCTATTTGCCTTAATTTCTCTATCTGTGTGTATTGGCATATCCCAGAGTATGGTTGCTTTCTCGTTTTCTGTGACCTTTTCTGGCCTGTGTTTATACCATCTTTTTTCTGTTGTTATTCCATAGTGTTGGCATAGCTTCCAGTGTATATAGGTCCCAGCTCTGTCGTGTCTGTGAATATATTCCTTCTTAGCCAGGACTGGGCAGCCAGAGATAATATGATTTATTGTTCCTTGTCGATCTCCACATATTCTACAGTTACTTGTTATATTTATTTTCATTATGTGTTTTTGGTAATTTCTAGTGGGGAGGCTCTGGTCTTGTGCAGCAATTAAAAATCCTTCAGTCTCTGCTTTGAGTCCTGAGCTTCTCAGCCATTGCTGGGATTTTTCTCTGTCTATTTCTTTCGCATTTAGTTTAGCCCAGTATTTACCATGTAGGGGCTTTTCTTGCCATTGTTTTATCATGGTCCGTTGCTGTTCTAGTTTTAGTTTGGATTATTATTATTATTATTATTATTATTATTATTATTATTATTATTATTATCATTCAGTAGTCTTATTTTTATCATGTGCTTTCACTGCACTACCAAGTGCAGCACTGTGTGCCTTGGGTATGTGCTGTAGTTTGTTGTGATGCTCTTATTTTTACTGTATTGAAAGTGTTTTATGTTGGATGTGTGCAGTGCCTAATAGTACCATTTTCTGTATGTTATATATATTCGTAAGTCCTGGTGTTTTTGTTATCTATTTGTCTGAATATTTTTTTATTATACCTAATGCACTTACTATGATAGCAATTGTGTCTGTTTTTAGGCTCCACATACAAGTTACCTCTATTTCCAGATCTTTGTATTTTGAAAGTTTCTTTATTTCTTTTAGAAAAACATTATCTGTCGGTATTGAGACATTAATTAGAAAGCATTTATTTTCTTGATGATCTCTGACAACTATTATATCTGGCCTATTAGCCTTAATTTCTCTATGTGTATTGGCATATCCCAGAGTATGCTTCTTCTTATTATTATCATTATTATTATTATTATTATTATTATTATTATTATTATTAGTAGTAGTAGTAGTAGTAGTAGTAGTAGTAGTAGTAGTAGTATTTCATATATGCTCAACAGGTTAGACTGTTGGATAAGAAAATTTCCTAACATCAGGCTACATGTAACATTATGTGTCAAGAACCCTTCTCAGTACCCTAGTTGTCCCTAATAACACTATTTTCTGGAGCTATACTAAACTGGGTTTTCTGCCTATTTCCTCTATCCATCTGTTCAGATCTTTAGGATTATTATCATTATTATTGTGCCGGTGAGCTGACAATCATTAGCATGTTGGGCGAAATGCTTAGGACCTCAGACGGATAATACTTTCCTTAAGATGTGTGCTGTGCCCAATAAGGCTGCTTTTTGCAAGACATCAATCTTGCATGGGATTTCCAGTTGCCTGAAGAAGTTTCGAAGTTTCAATGAGATTGAGCCCAGTGCTCCGATCATCATCATCATCATCACCATCACCATCACCATCACCATTATTATCATCATCATCATCAAAAACAAACAGTATTTGAGGAATATTTTGCAACAAATTCTAACATCAACTGACTATATTGAAGTAGGATTCTCCATTGCTCAGCACTGTTTTATTGTTAGTATATCAATCACTACTAATATATAATATCTGTTTTCATAATTTTTATAAAAATCATTTTCAGTGTTGTTTTAGCGTGTGTAGCAAGCAACTTGCCTTGAATGTCTGTTGCATTATTCATATAAAAATGTTCCTGCACAGAATATGTGCAGTGCATTTTTTTTTGTTATATTTTATTTTATTTATTTATATTTATGTATTTACTTATTTACTTTTGGCTTATTTATATCATACGACTGAGTAATCCTCCTCCTCCTCCTCGTCATCGTCGTTGTTGTTTAACATCCACTTTCCCATACTTACATGGTTCAAACAGATTTTTCAGACAGATTTTCTACAGCTGGATGCCCTTCATGTCACCAACCCTCACCTGTTTCCAGGCAAGGTAATATTTTTCCATACCTTGACATTGAATATTGGCAACAAAGGACACCACTTGTATGATGGTGACAATTATTAACAACAATCATATGATGTCAAGGTAAGGAGACAGTAACACACACACACACACACACACACACACACATATGCCACAGAACCTCCCAAAACCAGACAACACAATCTAAGCATTATCCAAGCCTAATTAGGTTACCTACTTAGAAAATAAAACAATACTATTGCTATTGTATATAAAGTACTAATATGTAATTTTGTTTATCATAATGGTGTGTTGTCTGTTATGAAATTTATAATAAATACTACTACTACTACTACTACTACTACTACTACTACCACCACCACCACCACCACCACCACCACCACTACTACCACTTCTATAATGTTCCACCATGATTTGAAATCAGATTACTGGATTGAGAGTCTGGAGTAATAACCATTATAGCATAAAATCTTCCCAACAATGAACAAAATGATGATGATGACGATGATGATGTCGATTGTTGATGCTGATTATGAGAATGACGACAATCATGATCAGAGTAATGATGATGATGATGCTGAAGATGATGATGATGATAAAGAAGAAGAAGAAGATGATGATGATGATGATGAGGTGGTGGTAGATAACACCAATTTAGAAGATACTCACATCAGCAGCTATGAACACACTAGCTACAGATGACAATGCTTCACGGGGCCAAGGAAAATACCAATCAATGTTGGCATTGTTCACAATACCTTTATAAAAACAATAACAATGATAAAAGATTATTAATACACAAATTAACAAGGAGATTTATACATTCAAGTACAACATAGAATTGATCACTAATTTTCCCTTCATAATATCTTTTTATTTTAAATAAGTATACATACATACACTTGGTTACTTGTACACATACACGCACACCCAGGCCAATGCATTTGCACACATACATACACACATCAATACGCACCCAGATATACATACCAGTACATGTAATGCACATCACTCCACATAATATACGCAGTGGGTCACTTACACACATACACACACACAGATCCACATATTTTTCAGCTTGCCCACACATACATACTCACACATTCACCCCCATTGATACATACACACTCACACTCACTATTCTCATGTACACATGTATGCGCAAGAGCAAATTTGTTTGTCTGGGTCATTGTCATTATCTCCCTTTCATTCAACCTCTTTCTTCTGGCAATTTCATCATGTTGAACCATTAATCCCTACACATTTTTTCTCTCCATTTTTTTCAATCACCTTTTTTTACTCTTAATCCTGTTAGGGTATGAGATGTGAGGGGGAAAACCTTAATGAGTGATGAGAATGGAGGTGGGGCAGAGCTCTGCACATTTACTAAGGTGGTTTTAGGATATCAATTCTGTTGTCCTGGACAGGTCTTCTCAAACACAGCAAGGTGCCAGATATTTCAGTCCTTTGTTATCACCTCCATCTTGAGATCAACCTTCAATACTTTGTCTCATGTCTTCCTGGGTCTCCCTCTTCCACAAGTTCCATCCACTTTAAGTGACTGGCACTTCTTTATGCAACTGTCCTCATCCATATGCATCACACCAGTGCCATCTTCTCTCTTGCACACTGCATCTAATTTCTCTTATGCCCAACTTTTCTCTCACTATACTAGCACTTGGTCATATATGTACACTAAAATTGCATATTCAATGGAGCATACTAGCTTCATTCCTGTTTAGTCTGAATATATCGTCCACAAAATACATTACTTGCCAATTCTTAACCATACCATCTCCCAAATCTTTCAAAACATGATATACTAATTGTAAGGCATCTAAATTCCTCAGCCTGCAAAATATATTTAAAGTATATTGTACTCTTCTATCAGTCAGTTTTAGAAACATAACATTCAGTTTACCTACCATATTCCAAATACTTGAAAACATTTCAATACCTAAACATATCATTTATTTAAAATCTCCCCTGAGCCCATCAAACATGATAACAAATCAGTTCTAAAAACAATTAAATATTTCAAAACTCCATATAATTACCAGGAAAATTTCTACAGCGTGTTCTCAAAGTGTCTCCTATTGGGGACATTGACATTACAATGTGTAGGTTATCAGAACATTTGCTGATAAAAAATTGCCATATAGATTCTCGTGCTGGGGAGAGTCCTAAAGCCACTGCTTCAGCACGGGCCTGAAACAACAGAACAATAATTAATATATATATATATATATATATATATATATATATATATATATATATATATATATATATATATATATATAAAATATATAGTTTTAGGGAAAATAACCAATTTTCAAGAACTCATCGATGAAAATCCACTATCACATATAGAAAAATTAATAATTAAAAGCACAATAAATGAGTATAATATAAAGTAAAGTAAATATCATAAGATAAATATAATAAAAAGATTACACGTGTTTCATAACCAATTTTCAAATAGAAAAGAAATTTAAATCGATTAAAATCAATTGAAATTATCGAAAATAAATTCTATTCAAAAATATAGCTACTCGTCAGATCGTAAGTAGAACAATAATTAGACATATATGTCAACCAACAATAAGTACCAAATGAATTAATATGAAATACTTATTATATAAAGATAGAAAAATTATTAAAAACATATCATAATATCAAAATAATAACCATGAAAATTGGTTATTCTTGAAAATTGGTTATTTTCCCTAAAACTATATATTTTATATATACTTTATCTATAAGGCTCAATTCAATTTTAATTTTTTATAAATTGATTTTAATTGAGTTTTTTACCTGTAATTTTGGATTTTGTCCCTAAAATTATATATATATATATATATATATATAAGGAAATTAAATGCTTGTATAGAAACATATTAACTGATTAAATGATTGTATAGAAATATAACTGATTAAATAATAACTGATTAAATGGTTTAGTCAAATATAAAAATCAAGCTCTACTGCAAGTTAGATTGCTTCAGCCAATACAACTAAAAACTAGGTCTTTATCATACATTACAGTGAAATTGTTCATAGAATTAGTAAAAAAAATTAGCATCATCATAATCATTCTTATTGTCATCATTGTCACCATTGATGTTACCATTTTTAGCATCTACTTTGCTAATGAATATCCATTGATCAGGTCCATAACACAATATCTCTTTGATTCATAGCAATGGCATCTGTGAAGTCCACTATTCTAAGAACTAACCTAATTTTTATCCAAGTTTATCTTAGCAGCAATGAATATCTATTTTTTTTTAACCTAGCATAAGTCATATCTTTTTGAACAACTGTTTCTTTGGGGGGGGGGGCCTAAGAATGGAAGGTGAGATTTTCAAAAAACGATATCTTGCAAGTTATAACATTCATGCCTTTCTTGAGAGTAAAAGCAATTGGTGTTAAAACCATTCAAATTGGGAATCAAAAAACCTTATTGTAGACACAAAGTACATGCCACCACACTGTAGCAACCAGCATTCTATAACAAACAACAACAAACATCATCATCATCATTTAAAGTCCATTTCCCATGCTGGCATGGGTAGGCAAGACCTGGTCGGCTGAAGTGCTGGCTGGGTTCCATGACTGTTTTTGGCATGGTTTCTTCAGTTGGATGCGCTCCCTAATGCCAACCACTTTACAGAGTGTACTGGATGCTTTTATGTGGTACTGACATGGGTGCTTTTTACATGGCACTGGCACTTACAGGCTCACAAGATTAGGAATGCTTAGCTGAAGAGGAATACAAGGGACATGCCTGTATGCAAGGACGACAAGAAAGACAGAGGCATATCCTGTGTAAAAGAGTGCTGAGAAAAAACAATAACAATGAAGAGGGAAATAATTAAGACAAAAATCAAACTTGAATTAAGATAAAAGTTGTGGTCTAGTAGACTTACTCAAACTTAGAGACATTGGAAACACAGCACAAAATTTACAGTAGAATATTTTAGTGAACTCCATCAGTACAAAAATATAGTATCTTATTTGTTCTCTCCTTATATTATATAAACAACAATTATGGTAACATATCAAAGAAAATTTTTATTCAAGAATTACTTGATTTAAAAAAAAATGTCTGCCTTGTTTTTTATTCATACCTGTGATATAATTGCATCTTTCTCTTCATCTGTATACAAAGCCGGTACCATGCCAGTTGTTAACATATTGTTTACCAATTCCAAGAATGCTGTAGAAAGAGACAAGCACTTACCAGTCATTATAATTGTATTGGAATATGCAATTATTTCATGATTTCAATAAATAAATAGCCCAAGAGAATCAGTTAAGAAGGTTTCACACATCCAAATTAATAAACAAAAGTTTCAGCACTTCATAAATCACCATCAGTGTCGCATATAGACATGAAATCGCTGACTTGATATGACAATATGACTATTAGGTTAAACATTTCGAGTTTAAATCTATTATAGGTATTTCTTTGAATATTTGGACAGTACAATTAATTTTATGTGCCTCAATTTACTTAGCAGATCACTGGAAATATAGCCTGAGGTAGATTAGATTTGTTCTGCTCAGCTACTTGCCAAAAAAATGTAAAAACGGAGTTAAGAATCAGCTTACAAAAGTTACATTGGTATTACAATTTTATAGATTTTATTTTTTTAAACTTTAGTGAAGTATTGTGACCCAAGTAATACCTAACTAACAATATTCTAATTAAGCTAGCAGAAAATGTCATAAATTACATGTCATAATTAATTGCCTTTCAACCCTGAAATGATTGGAAAGGGTTGCATGAATGTGTATGCCAAACAGGGAAAAAGCAAAAACAAATCTTTTAAAGGTAAATTTTAAACTTATTTTCGCTTTAAATGAGTACAAAATCTATAATAATTGTTAGTCTTTTGCACAATAAAATTTACAATCTCCTTATCAAAAATACCATGATATATACACTTTCTTTTGATAATGGTCATATACATGTAAAATTTTTGAAACATCAATTGATAATATCTGTTGTTCTCTAATAATACATCAACTTATGATTCTACCATTTAAGGGTTAACTGATGAATATTTCTTTAGTAGTGGTACTGAACTAGAATCTTCACATGGATATGGACATGATCAATAAAGTTAAACATCTACTCAGTGATAATGGATATCTCTGAAAAGTAAAAGTTAAGTAATTTACTTTATTTACTGCACTAATCTAAAAGAAGAAATTGATACACTACTATCATCCCGTATATACAAGCAGAGAAAACCATTTTTTTTTTGTTTTATATTTTGTCTTACATTATATTTTACATTCATGCTTGTATGGATGAAATGGTTTATTTGTTGGAGCAATTGTTTTACAGTTAAATGCTATTTCTTACAGCTCACCATTCAGTCTTGCACAGACCAACTGGAGCAGAATTGGGTGCATTTTGGGGGAGCAAACATATTGACAGTAGTAAGATCTAAACTTATGACTTTATGATCTGCAGTTCTATACCTTAGCCCATAATGGGTCAGCACCCTACAAAAAAGGAGTGAATAAATATCTTATGATGGTTTCAAAATTTTTAAACTTGTTAAATACCATGGTGAAGAAAAAAGAATTATATGGATGCAAACTCAATTTTATCTTAAGAAGCAGAAGATATCAAAAGAATTTCACTATCATCTTTTAAGGTTGGCTGGTATTTTTCAGTTTGAGAACTACTGCTTCAAACTCAAGACATTGCTCATCTTTAATGACACTGAATATAATGATAGCAATGACAATAAATACTGCATATTTTTAGACTTAAATTATAGGACTGAATGCCAACAATAAATACCAGATCGTCAAAGTCAAAACAGTGATCATACAGCAAAACATATCCAATACCAAAATGCCAAACTCTTATACATCATCATACTCTAAGCGATGAACCTATGAATTGCTTCTAAATCAGGTTATTGGTTTCCTTAATGCAAACAGAAATTGATTACAGCTACCCAACAGAAATAACACCAACAACTTTAAGGAACATAAAAAAAAATAATTAATCTTATTGAGAAGAAATATTAATATTAATAGTTTGCTAATGTTCTATGTTCCAGAAATATATTTGAAATATTTTTGAGGCGAAGAAAGACTGAGAAATGCTTCTAAATTTAATAAAATTGGAAACAAGAAAGTTAAGTCCATGACTGCCTCTCACATTCAATAATATCTGTATCTGATACTTACCTTCTTCAGCAACATCTTGATCAGCAAAAAGGAATACCATCTTCTGATTTTCCATACCTAATTTGTTGTACAAGAGTTTCAAATCTTCTCGGAAGCTAGTCTCATTGTATCCACGAGAGAGTGTTATCTTAAAGATTTGGCACTCAGCAGCAAAACTAGCAAGGCGACACAGACTCTGCTTACCACTGCCTCCAACACCAACCAACAGACCGTGGCCTTGATCCATGCGAAGTATGCGGTGGATTCGAGTCAAATGTTCTAAAGCATCATTAAATAGAACTAAGTTCATTGGGATAAGTCTCTCATTGTATTCTTCCAATAACTGAAAATTGAAAAGAAAGAACTTGAAATAATATAACAACTATATGTTTAATTGTGATAAGCCACCAGACATAGGTTTTTGTTTCAAACATCAACTGGCTCTAAGGCATGACAATAAACTTCTTGTTTCCTGTCTGGAAAGTAGGTGGTAACCTCTGTTCAAATCTAAGAGATTAGCTTTATAAAGTATATCCTGGTAATTCTCACAACTCAGCTCAATGTCTGAATTTGCAAAACCATTCAAACAAAAGTTTACTTTAAAAAAAAAAAACTTTAAAGTGTTTTAGAGAATAGTTCAAACAAAATAATTTTTTTATTATTGATGATTGAACAAATTAACTTCATCTTTGAGCTCACATTTACACCACAATTTAATTATTATAGACTCTAGGACAATCTGAACTAACCTGGAATCTATATTGAACTTGTAACCTTCTGCTTTCTATTTCTATTAACACTATTTTATGAATCTATGCAGTCCTATCACCACCTTTTCCCAGTTCCCCAATTTCTTTCACCCACCTTTTTTCTCACAATCACTCTACTTTTACTCACCTGCTTCTATCCCCTGCCTCTCTTCCATCCCATAAAGCATATCTGTCTGCTTTCTCTTTCTGTTCTAAGTCTTTTTCTCCTGTTATTTTTACAGTAGCTAGATTTCTCACATGATATCATTCATTGTCCAGGTCAAAAGACCATTCATTGTTATCTCCCTGTTTATGTTTTGTACTTTCTGTGAAAAATTTGATATGAAATATTAACTTCCTTTTAATCAATGTTTGCATGCACTTCTCTATCTTTGCAACTTTAATGAGCAGTGGGCACTGACAGACTAAACAATATTGTCTTAGGTGCTGAAACTGTTATGATTAGTAATTGACAACTGATGAAAAGATCCTACTTGTGCATGTCCAACTGTAATGTGTTTTAATTTTTTTCTATAAATTTCCTTTTCCATCTATACCACTTTTTACTATATATTATTACAATAAATGGAGAAGGTACTAATTAAAAAAAAAGCATAATTGAAAACTCAATAAAAGTTAATAGTTCCATCATTCTTTACTACTGTATTAACACATCACAGAAATGCAGCAAAGGAAGAAAATAGCACAATATTTTTTATACTTCTGGATCTTTCTTATTGATAACACCAAATTATAATTTATTTTATCTGTTCATAAATGTTAACTGAGGAATAGATTATGTAGTCACCACTTTCATCCCTCAGAATATTTTCTGAGAATAGAAATTAGATTTTACCTCTTGAAACAAATCTTTGCAGGCTTCCAGATCTTGAATATCCTCATAGAATCCTATACCATCCATTGCATTAGCATAGTCACCAAATAGAATTGGATCTCTCATTACATAGTCATGATATTTTTTATAATCCACGTTAATAAGTTGTCGTATATGTTCCTAAAAATAGAAGTTTAAAAATTTTACTGACTCTAAAACAAAGAAATTAAGGGAGAAATATAGAACTTATATTATGCATCTACAGCACTATCAAAATTATTGCCACATTATTAGTCAATAGAGGTAGTAGGTGATATACCTAAAAACATGTAAAAGTTCTTAATGAATTGAAGTTTTCCCTTTAATTGGAAAAAGGAAACAAAGTTATCATCATCATCATCTTTTTGACTGGAGACTGGAAAGCCAAGAGGTCACAGCAGGCTCCAATCCGATCTGGCAATGTTTCTACAGCTGGAAACTCTTCCTAATGTCAACCACTCCAAGACTGTAGTGGGTACTTTTCCCGTTCCACCGGCATGGGAGCCAGTCAGGTGACACTGGCATCGGCCATGTTTGGATGGTGCTTTTTACATGCCACCAGCGCATGAGCCAATTGGGGCAGGGGTGACTGGCATCGAACATGTTCGGATGTTGCTTTTTACATGCCACTAGCACGGGGATCCAGTAGGGTAGCTCTGGCATTGGTGATGTTCAGCTGGTGCTTTTTACGTGCCACTGGCACAGGAGCCAGTTGGGGCTGGCATTGACCACATTTGGATGGTGCTTTTTACGTACCACTGGCATGGGGAGGAAGTCAGGCAGTTCTGGCAGTGATCCATGCATGAATGAATGGTGCTTATTGTGTGTCACTAGCACTGGTAATGGCTACAACTACAATTTCCATTTGATTGTGATTTACTTGACTTGATTTACTTGATTTGATTTTGATTTACTTGACTCAATAGGTCTCCTCAAGCATGAAATGTCGCCCGACAATTCAAAAGTACTTTTTAAATGGGCTGGTTATGTGACACTGTTGTAGGCTATGGCTGTGATCTCACTTTCCTTGTCTAGTCTTTTCAATCACAGCATATCTCCAGAGGTCTCGGTCTTTTGTCATTGCCTATGTGAGGCTCAACGTTCGAAGGTCATGCTTCACCACCTCATCCCATGTCTTCCAGGATCTCCTTCTTCCACAAGCTCCTTCCACTGTTAAGGAGTAACACTTCTTCACACAGCTCTCATCTATATGTAGCACATGACCATACCAGTGCAGTCATCTCTCTTGCACACTACATCTGATGCTTCTTATGTCCAACATTTCTTTCAGGGCACTTACATGCTGTCATGTGTGCACACTGACATTACACATCCAGTGAATCATGCTAGCTTCATTTCTTTCGAGCCTACGCATGTCTTCAGCAGTCATGGCCCATGTTTCACTGCTGTGTAGCATGGCAGTTCACACACATGCATCATACAATCTACCTTTCACTCTGAGCGAGAGGCCCTTTGTCACCAGCAGGGGTAGGAGCTTTCTGAACTTTGCCCAGGTTATTCTTATTCTAGTGGTAACACTCTCTGAACATCCACCCCCACTACAGACTTGGTCACTTAGGTAGTAGAAGCTATCAAGTACTTCTAGTTTTTCCCCCTGGCATGTGATGGAATCAGTTTTCTGAGCATCTGTGGTGTTTATTGCCCCTGTACATCTGCTGCACACAAAAGCTATCTTCTCGGTTAAGCTTCCTTTGATGTTGCTGCACCTCTTATGCGTCCATAGCTTACACTGGGTACATTTTATCGAATTTCTACCTACACCTTTTCTACAGATCGAACAGGGCCACCTACCTGAAGGGGTTTGTAATGTGTTCGCCTTCCTACTTACTAGGACTTTGGTTTTTGCAACATTGACTCTAAGGCCCTTCGATTCTAGTCTCTGCTTCCACTTCTGAAATTTCTTCTCTAATTCTGGTAGTGATTCCACTATGAGAGCAAGGTCATCAGCATAGAAGAGCTCCCAAGGGAAGCCCATCTTGAATTCTGCTGTTATTGCCTGGAGGACTATGATGAATAAGAGGGGGTTGAGGGTTGATCCTTGGTGAACTCCTACTTCAACCCGGAATTCTTCGCTATACTCATTGCCGACTCTTACCTTACTAATGGCATCCCTGTACAAGGCCTGTAAGCTCTTATTAACCACTCATCAATCCCCAGTTTCCACATCACCCACCAGATAAGAGATTGGGGGACCCTGTCAAAGGCTTTCTCCAAGTCAACAAGAGCCAAGTATAGGGGTTTATCTCTGCAGTTGCCATACCAGGAATATAACATTAGTGGTGCTTCTACCTGGCACAAAACCGAACTGCATCTCATCTAAGTAGACTCTCTCCTTATATAGTTGGGCTTGGGCTATGACCCTCTCTGTGACCTTCATCACCTGATCCAGAAATTTGATACCCCCGTAGTTATTTCTATCTAAAGCATCACCTTTACCCTTGTAGCAGTTGACTATAGCACTGCTTCGTCAGTCATTGGGTATGACTCCTTCATAAACTACCTGGTTTACAATATGGGTGACTAGGCCATGACCCACACCACCAGATATTTTAAGCATCTCAGCAGTGATTCCTGATGGGCCAGGGGCTTTTCCTGACTTCATATCCTTAATTGCTTTATCTACCAGGGTGCTGTCTACTCGGCTAGCTGGTCCCTCTACTGGGCCAACATTTGGCAGGCTTTTTCCTCCCATTTATTCTCCACATTCAGCAGCCTTTCATAATGGCTTCTCCAAGCCTCTTTCTTTTCAGAATCATTAAAAGCAAGTGCACCATCTTCCATGCGGATACATTTCTCTCCTGTGATGTCACAATTTTCTCTCACATACTGTCTTGCAATCTGAAATTCTTCAGTTCATTGGTCCTCATGTCGCTGAACATTGGCAAACTTCTTTTCTGTTTCTCCCTTGGCTATATATACCTCTCACCCAGCCTCCCTTCTGGCTATCTGGTACATTTCCCTGCTACCACCACTCTTCCAGGCTTTCCAGGCCTGTTTCTTTGCTCTTATAGCCTTGTCTGCAGTATTATTCCACTACCACATTACTCTAGGTCTGGAAGGGACTTTGCACCAGCCGCAGATTTGGTGTGGCATTCAGTCAGCTGTTGCATAGGAATTTCCAGTTACCCTCTATGTCTGAAGTCTGTAGCTCCTCCTCCCTCTCATCAAATTTCTCAGTGAGGATGTCCCTAAATCTCTGACCATGTGAAGGGTTCTTTAGCTTCCAAATCCTTCTTTTCTGGATTGGTCTGCTTCTTGGCATCCTTCTGGCCTCGAGTCTAAAGTCACTAATAACTAGTCTATACTGGGAGTACATTCTAAAATCAATCTGGCTAGTAGAGTCGCTTGATTGATAGGTTATCAGGTGGCTGTCTGGCTTCCTGAAGTTAGTGTTGCAGACTAATAGGTTGCATGCATCACAGAGCTTCAGTAGCCTAGTTCCTTCTTCATTTCAGGAACCAATTCCATGGCCCCCATGAACACCATGGAAGATACCAGATTGCCGTCCGACATGCTCATTAAAATCTCCAGCTGCAAAGATGAGGTCATTGCCACTCGTCTTTGAGGTGGCCTGTAGAAAGTATCATAAAAGTGGTCCTTCTGATCATTTGGTCAGCCTGCTTGTGGGACATAGACAGAGATAATTGTAGCTATACTATTCTGCAGGACTAGCCTGAGCTTAAGCACTTTATCGCATACCCTGACTACCTCTTTGACCTTATCCACCCATTTCTCTGCAAAGAGTATGCCTACACCCCCTACTCCATCACTTACCTTCCCAGAAGATTTTATACCTATACCCATGCTAGCATGGAAAGCGGACGTTAAACGATGATGATGATGATGATGATGTGCCTTGAGTGTGAGGACCATGACTGAAGCTCCTCTCCACCTTACCTTTTGTATGCAGCATACATCAACATGTCTCTGTTCAAGCATCTCTACAATCTCACTAGACTTACCTTTCAGTGTGCCTACATTGACAGTGCCAACTCTTAAAACAGAAAGGAATGTGGCAGGAGACATGGGGAGAGGAGATGTTATTCAGTGCCTGAAAAGAAGGTTTTCATGTTTGTTTGATCAACATGCTACACCTGTTCTCACTTTCAACCTGTCATCATTCAAACATTCAAGCATGTTAAGATTGTTGTCCCTATTGGGGGTAGGAGTAGGTGTTAGCATCGCTGTAAGTAAAAGCACTATGGACATCATAAAAGCGTAAATTTTAGCATTCTTGGAGTTGCAGATATAAGTAAATCAATAAAGATAGATAAAGGAGGAGGAGGAGGAGGAGGAGGAGGAGGAGAAGAAGAAGAAGAAGAAGAAGAAGAAGAAGAAGAAGAAGAAGAAGAAGAAGAAGAAGAAGAAGAAGAAGAAGAAGAAGAAGAAGAAGAAGAAGAAGAAGAAGAAGATGCCAATGTTAGATTAAGTTGGTGGACAGCTAAACTAGTTGCATTTGTCCCAGGAGAGAGAGAGAGAGGAAATTGCAGGTATGATAGGGGATACCACCAGTGAGGGAGGGGGTTTCCAGTGAGAGAAGAGAGGAACAAGCATGCCCATTAGAACGAACACGTACACATCACACCCATTAGAATGAGCATGCACACATCCACACACATACAAGAAAAGCATGCACACACAAGAACAAAGCACGCACACACACACAGAACAAGCATGCATGTATAGCCCATTAGCTCTCCCTTTCTCTTCGATACATCCATGAAAATTACAGAGTAGTTCGTTGATAAATTTCGAGTCAAGATGAAAGATAGCCAATTAAGTAGGTGGACAGCTAAACTAGTTGTATTTGTCCCAGGAGAGGGAGAGAGAGAGAAGATTGCAGGATTGATAGAGGACACCACCAGTGAGGGAAGGGTTTCTGATGAGAGAAGAGAGATATCCGGTAATGGTGGTGGGGGAAGAGAGAGATATCTGGTGTTGGTGGAGAGAGGAGAGAGAGAGAGAGAGAGAGAGAGAGAGAGAGAGAGAGAGAGAGAGAGAGAGAGAGAGAGAGAGAGAGAGAGAGAGAGAGAGAGAGATCTGGTATTGGTGGTGGGGGTGGGAATGGGTGAGTGCACAGCAAACAAACAAGGGTTAATTTAGAAAGACGGTACAAAAATATGTAGCCAAGAAGAAGGGATTCCATTTAGAAGATTACATGAAAAATTAAGGAGGAACGAAGGCTGAGAGAGGGAGAGAGATTTAGGAAGTTATATATTGAAGGATCAATTTAAATAATTAGCTTACAAACGTAGATATTAGTAAATAAATAATACACAAATAAATAAATAAATAAACATAAATAATAATACATATTAAAAGTGTTAATGGTGAACAGATGAATGAAAAGATCGAAAGACAATCGAACATCTTAGCTTTAGCAATGCATAACTGGATGTCCAAGAACAATTTGAGTTGAGATTGCATGAAAAACAGGGAGGAAATTATGTGGGTAAGTGTTTTATAGATATGACTCTCAAAGGAAAGAAATAATTTCACATTAAAAACTTATTTCCCAAGAAATTAAATTTTTTTTTTTCATAGAGAAAATCTGTTTTTTTTTTTTTTGTTATCAAGGTAACACTTACAAACATGCTTCAGATACATTAGATCTCATCAGTGAAGGATTGTCTTCTCAAGTTTACTTTGATCAGTCAACAATATTTTTACAAATGGAGAAAGAATTATGAAAATTTGTTCAGTTAACTACTTTGTTAACTAGGTAAAGAATAGTGTTACGTTATTATTTAAACAGTATCACATTATTTGTCAATTATTGCTTTGCCAGCCACAAGAGAAGTATCATGGATTTAGTCTGTTATTGGTCTTTGCTTTTATACTGTCATCCAATACAAGTGAGGTGTTAAGACTGGCCAACCTAACAGCTGTGTCAAGTGCAAGATGGTATCAAAAAGTTCCTGGACTAGTTTTGTAGCACACCAACAGATGGCAGCAAACAGTTGTATGCACAACGAGAGCTAGTAGTGATCCTCAGGCAGTGTGCTGAGTGATATGGCTGTGATTACTTCGCAAGTTGTGAAATTTGTGCTTTTGTGATCATGAGTATGCTGTAGTCTGTGATTTTGTCATAGACAGGAACAAAGGGCCAATATGAAATTTTACATTAAACTTGGGAAGTCTGCTACAGAGACATTGAGCATGCTTTGGCAAGCTGACAGTGATGAAGCATTGAGGTCATACACAATGTTTCAACTAGCATGGGAGCTTCAAAAGCGGAGAATGTCCCTGGAAGACGAGTGATCTGGAAGACCTGCCATGAGCATCACACCTGGAAATGTGGTGTTGTACATTGGGAATTTGTCCCCCAGAGCCAGACTGTCAACTGAGAGTTCTACTTTGACATTTTGAAGCATTTCAAAGAGGATACTCACCGAAAGCAACTGGATCTGTGGAGTGTGAAGAATTGGATTCTTCACAACAACAATGCATCCTGTCACCAACCTCTCCTCACTCATGAGTTTCTCACCAAAAACAACATGGTATTGCTTCCGCACCCACTCTGTTCACCAGATTTAGTTGCTGTGGACTTCCATATCCTCCCCAAGATGAAAATGTAGCTCAAAAGTCACTGTTTTAACATCGTTGTCAAGATCCAGAGCAAATCACAGAAGGTCCTCAACTCACTTACAGAAAATGACTTTCAGGACAGATTCCAAAAAACGGCAAGAATGCTGGAACCAGTGTATTGCTGCACAAGGTGACTATTTCAAAGGAGATTATGTTAAAACATAGGTAAATAAGTTAATTTTTATTAAACATGACTAGTCCAAGAACCTTTTGATACCACAAAGTAGAAAAAGGCTTTAAAAAATTTTAGTTGTAGTCACTAATGGACATATTCCAGCTTCTGAACTACAAGCACTCTGTTCCACTATCAGATACACTCCAGCTTCTGGTCCACAAGCATGCTGTCTTCTCTCTCTGTTTTCCCTATCACTTTTTAATAGTCTCTATTCTTCAGAGCTGGCTGGTCTTATACCTCAACTACTCAGACACTCACAACCCACTTGTCTTTCTACCTCTTATTACTTTTGATATATTCATCCCATTGGCCTCACACTAACCATTTATTACCAGAATACTGTCCCTTTAGAATGCTCTCCCTCCCAGTTTATGTCTTTTTTGTAATAGCTTATGTGGAACATTAATGGCATTAAACTCACAGATTGCAAAAAGCTTGCTCCTTATTCCAGATTCAACAAGTTCAAAATAATATATATTTCCTCTATTTTTGTAGTTACAATAAAAATTGTGATTTTCATAAAGCTACTAGCAGTAGATCAGTAGTATCTTTCACATTTGGGGCCATATTTTAGTATTCTTTTTTTTTTTTCCTAAAACTATTGTATTCAATCTCAACATTGAAATGATTGCAAGATGACTGAAGTTAGTTTATGAAAAAGAGGAACCAAAATGACAGTGGTTAAATGGATTAATCAAAATCATTCATGAGTGACAGACAATGCTCTACATTTCACAGATAAACTTACTTGTACAAGACTTTTGTCCTTTTCATTTGTCAAACGATCAGCAAAAACTCGTAAACATTCATTTCTCCACACCCGTAGGAATTGTTGAGTTTCAGAAAAGCGTTCTGGCATTGTTCGACAAAGACCATTATAAACTCTTGACAAATCTCGTAAATTAAAAATGTAGTGAAATTTTGAAGGTGTTGGAGGTAATTCTTGGACAACAAATCTATAAAAAGAAATAAATAAATGGTACTGTACTACCAGACACTAAAAAACTTAGATAACAAATAAACATTATGGATTTAATGCATCTTTATGTTTGTACATATATAAACATATGCTATCTGAATACATCACATAAAATGCAGAAATATGGGAAAGAAGGGGCAAATTTAAGACACTAAGTCTCAAAAGAAAAAGAAAAAATAACGAACATGAGGACATAGCAAAAGCAATGTATTAATATGATGCTTGGTGAAGGAAGTGAGTTGTTGTTTTATGTTTTGAGCACAGCTCTTCATCAAAAACAGGGTAAACAGAAAAAGTCCAAAGGGAAAGAAAGAAGAAGGAAAAAATTGCCAACAGTCCATGTGCAGTTACATTTCTGAATAAATATCTATACTATATATAAAACAGAGATGTGTGTGTAATCGCTTTTCACGTGAAATCGACTTCACCAAATGCTTCCATACTTGTGATGCATGAATAATTTGACCTCGGATAAATGTTAGGCTCTTCATTTGATTTTTTTAATTAAAAATAAATAATATTGCTTTATATTTAAGATTCACTTCTTTAAAAAGGCTCCTCAATGTCAACTTCTGGTATTGACGTAATAACAGCAAAAAGCTTCACTCTCTATTTTGTGTGTGAGTGTGTGTGTTCGTGTATATGAGAGAGAGAGAGAGAGAGAGTAAATACTACATACACACCGCTCTCTCACACATACACACGCACACACACACACTCCTTGATTCACTCACACTCTGTCTCTTACAAACACACACATACATAAATGTATACAAACATATTTACAAAGACACACGTGTGTATGCGCGTGCACGTGCATGCGTGCGTGGAGGGTTCCACAATCGCCGTTTATTTCAATTACTCTTGTGAGGATATTCACGTAAATCATTTTTTTCATTTAATCCCCATTTTAATTTTCGTAAAAGTTTCCAAGTACCAATGAGGCTTTTTGGCACATCTTCAATTTTCCCCATTCATGAGAGGCGCCCAGCCATCATTCATCTGAGAGTCCATCTACAGAATGTCCTCAAATTTCTATACAGCATATTTTGCCTTGTTTTCTTCAAGTATATAAGCAACAATTTCATTCCTGAGCAATGCCAGGTGCCTCTGCTAGTATATATATATATATATATATATATATATATATATATATATATATATATGTGTGTGTATGTGTATGCATCTGTACTTATATGAGTGTGTATGTGTGCATAGATGTACACTCACACATGCACACACACAAACACACGCACACACAGACACTAACGCACACACTGGTACTAAGGAGGTATATCCCCAGCACCGCCTGCATCAAGGTCACCATCACAAGCTAACTCCCATGAACAGCACCACAAATCACCAATCCCCAACACTTCTTTATGCCTGTCTACCTGCATACTCTCACCCTTTGTACATAACCACTCAAGTATGCATGCATGCATGTGCATATGCATGAGTACATGTATGCATGTGTATGTACATATGCTCATGTGCATATATACATGGAGACAAAAGTGTGCATGCATGTGTGTGTGTGTGTGTGCATATGCACGCACACATGTGTTTGTATGTGTGCATGTGTGTGAATGTATGAATGTATATCTAAGCACACATACACACTCATATAAGTACGGATGCATACACGCAGGTATATGGGCATATACATGTGCACATATATACATTTATATACTCCCACATCCACTGCCCCTTCCTACTTCCCTCCAACCACACAACTACTTACCTGTTGACCATGTGGTCAATTTCCTGTTCACCATTCAGTATTTTCCAAGTAATTGTTGTCACTGAAATGCCAACATCAAACTGCAACACCGCATGATCTTTCTCAATCAATTGCAGGCTAACATCCAACAGTGAACATTGATTCTCTCTAATCAAACTCTCATTCAGACTCAATGGCTGAAGACTAGCCACATGCTTGAAACTCAGAGTACTAAGGAGTTTGAATCAAACTGTTTTGATCCATACATGTAACTCCCAATAAACCTGTTGAGTGCCCTTCTTTCATTTGTCTATTCACTTATATATATATATATCGTTTAACGTCCGCTTTCCATGCTAGCATGGGTTGGAATATATATATATATATATATATATATATATAAAGTGGTACTCCAGCATGGTCACAGTCAAATGATTGAAACAAGTAAAAGATAAAAGATGCATACATAACAAGCATCATTATCCATAATGATATGCAATAACAGCTGGGTTGTGTTAGGAGAAATATAATGTCATTTAACACCAAAAGAATTTAATAAGCTTTCAAGAAAATGTGCAATAATTCTTTATTGGCATAGTGATTCTTGAAGCTCATCACATGCAGCTATAAAGAATAGTATGTAAAACTGGGTTGAAAACTTTTTGGGATGGAAAAAGATGAAGGCTATCCAAAAGCTCTCTCAACCCAATATTTACATGCTATTTTTATAGCTATATGTGATGAACTTCACAAACCGATATTCAAAAAAAAAATAATGTCATTTATAAAAGTGGAAAAAAAAAGAAGCTTACTTGTACAAAGCCAATGTCATCTTTGTTACAGAAGCTGAAGCTTCATGTATCTCTGGAGAGAATGTCTTTACATGACCCTTTAAGATTGAGTTATATATCCCATACAATGATTCGTCAGACGGGAAAGTCATATTAAAAGAAGTGAATAAAGACACAAATCGAGGGTCAGTTTCATTGCGTCCACCTCCAGCTTTACCCATAGCAGCAATATATCCAATATCTTTCATCTGTTTCCAGTTCAAATCTTTTCCTCTGTCATACACCCCTCCTTTTTCAAGGAGAAGCTTTAACAGAGCTATGGGTTGCTGTGTACCGTAGGTATCTACCTATAAAATAGTAAAACAGATGTAAAATAAATTGTTTATTAATGCTTTAACAATGCTCTATCTTTTTCTAAACTACTGATATTTTAATTACAGAGAAAAATGCGAGCAAGAGAAATAACATTCTTAAGATTTTTAACCTGGAAAAGTACAGGGCAAGTTATTACATCTGCTAAAGTGCAGAACAAGAAAATTTTTTACTTAAAATATTGCAGCTAAGTATAAAATTTCAAATAAAATATTTAGATTTAGAAAATATTAGCTTTTATTAAAACTAAAAATTTTATTACAAGTTATTACTTCTATTTGTTATTACTTGTTACTTCTATTAAAAATCAAAAAATAACTCAAAATATATCTTTTTGCACTTTAAAAAAATTCATGTTTTTAATTATTTATTTATAATCAGAAATTTGAAAATAAGTTATAAAAAATATAGTAGTACATAATTAGTACAATAAATAGAATAAAACAAAAATTAGTTATATATAACAGTAAAATCTACCTATAACAACAAATTCACAGTAAAATTTGCTTGAGTTATTGCCTAAGTTATTGCCAAATCTTCACATTTTTAGTCTTGACCCAATGCCTATTTTTTTACATAATGAATTTGCCTACCATATATATTCTATTTTGCATAAAACTTTAGCTATATTAGTACTTCTGGCTCTCATTTTTTAAGTATTCTTGTGTGTTAATATTTTAACAAAATGCTGAGTGGTTGGCATTAGGAAGGGCATCCAGCTGTAGAATCTCTGCCAAATTAGATTGGAGCCTGGTGTTGCCATCCGGTTTCACCAGTCCTCAGTCAAATCGTCCAACCCATGCTAGCATGGAAAGCGGACGTTAAACGATGATGATGATGATGATGATGATGGTACCTTTTTTAATTATAATGTTACTTTGTAAATTAAAATCAAATAATTTTTAATATTCAAATTTTATCCTTAGCTGCAATACTTTAAGTAAAAGTCTTCTTGTTCTGTATTTTACCAGATGTAATAACTTGTCCTGAACTTTTCCAAGTGTAATAGCCCTGTTCTTTTCCAGGTTTATATTCTTAAGAATATTATTTCTCTTGCTTGCATCTTTCCATGTAATCCATGTTTTTTACCAGGCTATACTATTATGCTAATTAATAATGTGTCAAATGTGTCAATTAGTGGTGTCGTTGACAATTTTTTTCTTACGATGCCAGTGACATATATTAAAAGTCCCTTTATAGAACTATATTCATAAAAAAGTATAGAACTATATTATCACCCTCAAATTTCAGAAACAAACACTCGTAACTTTTTTCTTTTAAAACTTTATTGCATGAGATTGATACCATGAAATTCCTTGAATTGAGCTCTATCATTTAAACTTAATTAAAATATGGTTTGTTTTTAAATTTAAAAAGTTAATTATACTTAAATGCAATTTTTTGCCTTATATTTTTTCATGATATTTTACCTCACAACTTTTTTGATACAGATTTTTGGTGTATGGGACCAAAATTGTAAAATTCCTCATGCTTTCTTCTATCATTGAAGCTAAGATAAATATATTTTGCTTTTAAAATAAAAAAGTTATTTAGATCTAAACTTGATTGGAAGCATTACTTACTCCCCTATAATGTTGCTACAAATTTTGATGTAAACTTTTTTCTACTGGACTAAATCTCAATTTTTTTAATGCCAAAATGTAGCTAGGGAACTGCTTCCTTCAAAAATGTTAACAGTTTTCAATTTGGTTAAGAACTAAATTAGTGACAAGCTCTGAAAAATGTTACATATGAGTAAATTACAGCCTTAAGAATATTATTCAACTACTACTGTGGGTAAATGATTATAAATCTTTTCCATCATATTCTACTAGCATATTTGTGTCATCAAAAATGCC
The DNA here is from genome assembly GCF_046866305.1 of Octopus bimaculoides. Taxonomy (NCBI): domain Eukaryota; kingdom Metazoa; phylum Mollusca; class Cephalopoda; order Octopoda; family Octopodidae; genus Octopus; species Octopus bimaculoides. The sequence continues at coordinate 96,865,544 of NC_142928.1, forward strand.
AACAGTTTTATTAGTGATAGAAAATGGCACATCAACACAAAGGAACGGTCAATGATAAATGGTAGCAATTGAGCAAATATATGTACATACACAGAACTAATTCACAGTTGTGACATCTCATTTGAAAATATCTTCATCTACAAAATACATGAATATAAAACAACCACTTTTCAATGCTCACATGGATCAGACATTTTGTACAGCTGGATGCCCTTCCTGTTGCCAACCCTCACCTGTTTCCATGCAAGGTAATATTTCACCATATCCACACATGATTACCTGGAAAACTGGAAACAAAGAGCACCTCTTGCATGACAGTGACACTTGCTTACAAAAATTATCTGATGTCAAGGTGAGGAGACAGTAAAACACATACACACACACACAGAGGTCTAGTCTGACCTGGAGTAGTAGCACCTGTCAGGGTCCCAGCTATAGGTCAATTAGCATATTGGGACTTGCCTACTTGTGCATGTGAAGGCTTAATCCAATGGATCCAATTTTCACATGCATAGGTAGACAAACCTTCATGGCTCAACAGAGGGAAGGCAATTGCAGCAACACATTGTGAAATACAGAGAGCAATATGAGGCATGTAAAACATTTTGGTCATCTACTGCATATGTCTCCATCCCTAATTATCTTGACCTGATCTTGCCACTGGATTGAAGATGGTCATGGTTGAAAAAGTAAGGTTGACAGTGCACAACTCTTCACTGTAAACAAAGTCATTGCATAAGTCATCAGTCATCCTCAACAATGACTAGATGGTCCTTGTCACTCCAACACATGAACACAAATACATGCTAAGTACACCTGGACATCTATCACATCTGTATTGCCACTATATGTCTTATGTAACTATTACATGCATTAACATAAGTAGAAACCTAAAATAAAGTTCAAATTCAAAATTGAAAACTAGAGAACATCTTACTTGTGGCATGTTCATATCATCAATGAAAATCAAGAGTCGTTTGCCTGGAGGAGGGCCATATGTATCCTTAGTCCGTTTTTCCACATTTGCTTCCAGGTTCCTTTGTACATCAAGGGATGTGGTGCGACTAGAGAAGTTCATATTTAGCAACAACTGAAAAAAGATACGAATGAAAGATAGTTTGCAAACACCCTATATCATCTTTTACAACCACTACCTTCAAGACCATGGGGAGGCCTATATACTGTTGCTTGACCTACTACAGATAGCAGCCAAAGTGTGCTTAAATCATACTTTGCTCTTAAAAAAGAAATTAAGGCCACATTGGAAATAGAATAAATATGTAAAAAGATAGGATGGAATGTTAGTCAAGGCTTAAATTTTGTACATGAACAAACAACCACAACAACTAGCTTCCCTCTCTCTCCATCCCAAAAACTTTCTGTTAATAATAATTATTATTATTATTACTACTACAACTACTACGATGGCAAGCCTGGCACACCAAACATAATGCTTAGGATCATTTCGTCTGCCTTTATGTTCTGAGTTCAAATTCTGCTGAGGTCCACTTTGTCTTTCATCCTTTCAGGGTTAATAAAATAAGTACCAATTGAGGACTGGGGTCGATGTAATCGACTTAACCTCACCCTTGAACTTGCTGGCCTTGTGCCAAAATTTGAAACCATTACTACTACTACCACTACTCATTCAAGACAGCAAGTTAGCAAAATCGTTGTTAGCATGCCACACAAAATGCTTAGTGGCATTTCCTCTGGGTTTATGTTCTGAGTTCAAATTCTTTTAAGGTCAATTTTGCCTTTCATCCTTTCAGGGTTAATAAAATAAGTGCTGGTAAGCACTTCAGGGATGTAATTAACTAGCTGCCTCCCACAAAGCACAAGTGGGAGTTACATTAGAGTACTGCTCTGGGACAGTGGCCAACATACCAACATCCAAAGATGCATCCTCAAAAAAAGATTACCTAATTGACAAAGATTTACTCACCAACACTGCACAGTTACTAGTTCACAAACATTCTTTTTTTTTTTTTTGTATATGTCTCTTCTTCCACAACTATAATGGATTTTAATCCTTTGAACTAACAAGCTGCTTATCACTTCCCCTTCTTTTCTCCTACACATCACAAATGCCACATTTAAACACCTCTCATAATCTGACTCCTCAGAACTTCACTTTTCTAGAACCTATCTCCAACTAACATTTTCCTGCAAGTATGAAGCTACAAAATTCCAGTCTGAATATCAACTGTATTTTTTCTTATTTGTGTGGGAGGGTCTGCATAGGTAGAAGATACTCCTCCTCCTCCTCCTCATCATCATCATCATCATCGTCATCATCATCATCATCATCACCACCATCATCATCCCCCTCTTCCTCTTTTCCCTAAGCAATAGAAAAATATAGTATATTACTTGTACTTATCTTACAACTCCAGAAGAATGAATAGTAACATTTGAACTCACAACAAAAAAGTAATGAAACTAACTACTGAATTGCATTTAACCTGATGCTTTACATATTCTAGTATCTGTTGATAGGGATAATAATAATATGACAATGCAAATAGCAGTAGTGATAATGGTAGCCATCATCAGTATTTGTCTTTGCCAAAATTCTCATGAAGATGAAGAGAATTATGATCAAGCCTTTCTGTTTGGTGCTACTAGCCATCACCATCATCACAATTTTACATCCAGGTTTCCCCCCACCTTATCCCTGTGCTCACAGCATCTTGCCATCTATAGCAGTCCTTCGTTAACTGGCACACACAACAACAAAGAAAGTCATCAATCCTTATTGTTGTATCTATCATACTTTAATGTTAACAAAAACGTTAATAATGATGAGGAGGAGGAGGACATTTGAAAAACATCTGTTACTCACGTGGGTGTCAGTATCTAGGGACCTCAGAAAGTTTGATATGCTTGCAGTTTTTGATGTACCTGTCTCTCCAACAAGAACTACTGGTTGTTTGATATCCACCATCAGCTGAAGCAACCAAGTACAGCGGACAGTATCAACAGTAGGCACCAATATTTCCCTAAATTTTACCATTGGGTTATGAATGTACTGGGGTACTTTCTTGGACCAAGGGATCCAATTTCGTTTCTCAGGATCAAAGAAAAATTCATATAAAGTGCTGTCTGACTCTGGGATTTCCCCTGCAAAGATTAACAGTGACATTTTAGACAAGTCATTGTTCAGAAAAGTGAAATTTGAAGAGCTCAAAAATATAGTCAGAACTTACTGACAAAGAATTCTTCATCTCTCTTTACATTCCTGAACATCTTATATTATGAAAGAGAAGTAGATTTTTATCTGTCTGTCTGTCACAACATCTATTAGAGGGAGGGAAAGAAGGGGAGAAAATGTTTTTGTTGAGAAAGAAATACTGTGTGTGTGTGTTTGTGTGAAAGATAGATAGATAGGTAGTGTTGTCACCATAGTAACTAATAAGCTTTGATTAAAAACACGGGAATTTTAAATGCAAGTCTGTCAGCACAACATAATACAGTTTCAAAAAAAAGACTTTCATTATATAACAATGTAGGTAGTTGTTCTTTTTTTTATTGTTTGTGTGTGTGTCTGTGTGTTTCTGTATGTCTTTTAACATAGAGACAATGCAATGTGTGGCAACACAGCTTCAAAAAAGAGAAAATGACTTGCACTATGTAACACTATAGCTAGTTAATCTTTCAGTCATTTGTGTGTGTGCAACTGTGTGTTTCTATATGACTTTCAACATAGAAACAATGCAACACATACTTTAAGAAAAGATTTTCACTATAAAGACAAGTTGCCATTGTTGTTGTTGTTAATGTTAAGAGAGAGAGAAAGAGAAAATGTGTGTGTATGAAAGATAGATAGCTAGATAGATAGATAGATAGATAGATAGATAGATAGATAGATAGATAGATTGTTATCATCATAGTACAAACAAAACTTTCACTATATAACAGTCTATTATCAAAAGAAGGTATGTGCATGATTAAGAAATATTTTTACTAGTAGTATTGTGACACATAAAGACCTAGATTCAATAAATAGTTACCAATTAAAACATGCCATTATTTTACTTCTACTACAGCTTCTTCAATGGTTCCTTACCATTTAAATTACTTGCTGAATGCTATTCATAATTATTGAATGGGTTGGGAATGGCTATCTTTCTGAATTTCTCTCTAAAACCCTATGCTTAATATTAACAAATTATTCTTTCCCAGAACTGCATATCCCTGAAACTATTTCCTTGTCTATTTGTTTCTGCAACTACTACTTAGCAAACATTAAACTAATATCAAATCTAACATCCTTATGCAGTTTTCCCATTTTCACAGCTAATGCAGTTCTTATCTCTTCCTGAAATTACAAAATATTTTTTTTAAAATCCTCTTACCTGCTGATGCCAAATCACCTGATGAAGAACATGGTAAAGAAGCAACACCTTTTACAAAATCATCAAACCTTGATCTGTGATCATCAACAATGCAAGCACCAATTGACCAATACAATGCTAACAAAAATTGAGCTTCCAAAACATCAGTATTAAGTATTTCCTCAGTTGTGAGAGCATCAAGCATTTTTGTTAATTGTTTGACCTATAAAAAGATAAGTCATAAAGTCAGCAACTCAATGATTTTTTGAAGTCATAATTTTTTGAAGGTGTGGCGGTGTGGTAAGAAATTTGCTTCCCAACCACATGGTTCCAGGTTCAGTCCCACTGCATGGTATCTTGGGGGGGAGGGGTAAGTGTCTTCTACTATAACCTCAGGCCAACCAAAGCCTTGTGAGTGGATTTGGTAGATGTAAACTGAGAGAAGTCTATCAAATATATATATATATATATATATTTATGTGTATGTGTCTTTGTGTCTGTGTTTGTCCAGCCACTATCACACTTGACAACTGATGTTGGTGTGTGTACATCCCTGCAAACTAGTGGTTCAGCAAAAGAGACTGATAGATTAAGTACTAGGCTTACAAAGAATAAGTCTTGGGGTCAATTTCTTCAACTAAAAAACCCTTTAAGGTGGTGCTCCAGTATGGCCACAGTCAAATGACTGAATAAGTAAAAGAAGAAAAAGAAGAAAAAAACAAAAGAATACTTATGATAACATGGTGCACTGCCTTAGGTGGATGTTTTCTATATTTTGTAACTGATCAAACATGTAACAGTTGATATGACATCATTGGCATTTAAGCAAAGATATTTACTTCCTCTGTGGTTGCTACATTGAGCTATCAGAATATATTATCAGGAAGTATAACTCATAGCAGCAAATGAAGTGTTACATTCAAATCTTTCATAATTAAAACTTTCATATTCCAGGTTTTATGTAATAATTGCTTTGAACTTAACACTCAAGGAAGATGTATTGATTGCCTCACAACAAATGAATTACAGTGGTTCAAAGTTCAGATCTAAGATTAATTGGTCACTACACTGAAGTTTTCAATAAAATACTTTGGGTTTTTACGTAAAATTTGCTTTGCTGCAAATGAGGAGTCAATTTCAGGAAAACTGAACGATACATTTTAGTGCCATTCTAAGATCAAATCCTACAATAAACTGACCATTATTAATGTAGAGAAAGGACTTTTACCAACAGAATGTAAATAGATGTAATAAAAATTGCTTAAATGGGGGGGGGGGTTCTTAATAAATACAAAAGTTTAAGTTCATTATGATCAGCAATAGAATGTATTTAGATCGAATGGATTGTAACAAAATGATATTAAAGAATATTTTGCTGTCTATCATTGGAATATGAACACTACATTTACATCAATTTTGAAAACAAACAGTTACAAATTGGTACTCTTCATCATCATCATCATCATCATCATCGTTTAACGTCCACTTTCCATGCTAGCATGGGTTGGACAATTTGACTGAGGACTGGTGAAACTGGATGGCAACACCAGGCTCCAGTCTAATTTGGCAGAGTTTCTACAGCTGGATGCCCTTCCTAACGCCAACCACTCAGAGAGTGTAGTGGGTGCTTTTACGTGTCACCCGCACGAAAACGGCCACGCTCGAAATGGTGTCTTTTATGTGCCACCCGCACAAGCCAGTCCAGGGGCACTGGCAACGATCTCGCTCGAAAATCCTATGGGAGCCAGTCAGGCGGTACTGGCAACGGCCACGCTCAAAATGGTGCATCTCATGTGCCACCCACACAAGAACCAGTCCAGGGGCACTGGCAACGATCTTACTTGGCTTGCCGGGTCTTCTCACGCACAGCACATTTCTCATCCTGCATTCAAGTTCAACCCATTTTCATTAAATAAGACAATACTTAATATCCATCACTATCCATCCATAAAATACCAATCTTTTGTTTAGTAACTAAAAAGTTGAAGTGATTTACTTAAATTTCATACAAAAGCTCAACTCTTCTTAACAGCAATTAATACAATGAAAAATAGCTATTGATTTTCAACTAGATAGATAAATTGAAGCAAGTAGAATAGCTAGCTTAAGGATACAACACAATTCTACAAGATTTAATTTTATATCTTTTACAGATTTAAATTCAAAACTTTGAAGCACCAAACTTAAGACACTTTTTAAGTATCTGGCCTAATTCACTAATTCATAAACCATTTAAAATATAGTGGTTTCTTACAAGTAGGTATGAGGAGAATTTCACTGGAAAAGGGATATTGAATCTACAGTATATTACTGCTACTAGAAGGCAGTAGTCAATTTTGGTAGGATAATGGAAAATCAAACAAGATATGACCTAACTAGTCTGGCTCACTGCTGACAGTGGAACACAATGATAAGCTATGTAAACAGAAAAAGAAAAAGAAATTTTACCATATTAAGATTTGTCTGAGGAAGGATAGTTTTCAGTTTTTCCACAGGTTTTCCACTTGATAGTCCTTCAATGACTAGCTCAATACAAGTACCAACATATTTTCCATAAAGCTGCCTGAACTCATCTCTCATGAACTTATTGGTCTGAGCATTCAGCCATCTATCCCAAAAGGGTTGATAGCCTAAGTTTTTCGGGTCAACATAAACCATTCCACAGCGAGAAACAGTAGCTGGGGAAGCATACTGTAAGTCAAATACCTATAATAACAGGGAAATCAGAAATAGAAAGGGTATATAGCACAAGTAAATATTAGTAGTTCAACATATAGAGATAAGATCTTCATAATCTTTCAAATCACATCAACACATTGCACATTGTATCCTATAATTTAAGTATCACTCGTATCACTGTTTCTCTGCATTGACAAAACAAGGTACATTTATACATACATATATCATACACACACCACACACACCACACACACACAATTTTTTAAATAGCAGATGCTTTAGCAGGTGAAGTTGATGAAGGTATCAATGGTTTGTGTCCCTATAATGAAATAAAGAATACTTTGCTACAAATACATATTGATTTCTAACTTAGGTACAAGGACAAAAATTATGTGCTGGGAGCAGTTGATCCAGTTAACCCAGTACTTGACTGGTACTTGTTCTATTAAACCTCGGAAGGAGGAAAAGCAAAGTCAGCCAAAATAGAATTTGAATTCAGGGTGTGAAGATATACAACTAAATACTGCAAAGCATTTGGTTCATGACACAACCAATTCTACCAAGCAATCACTCTCTGACTGTAGTTACATATCTAAAGTAGTTAAAGCTTAGAGCTATTAAATTCAGTAACTGCTTTCAATTATTCCAATGGACTTTATCAGCAACAACAAAGTATATAAAACACAACCAAACATCACACACAGCATTACTATGTCACACAGAGGATTTAAAAAATTACTAATAACCCTTCCACAATGTTTTCAGCACATATAGCAGACACTAAAAGAAAAAAAGAACGAACTAGTTAAATTACATTCATTACAGAGGGATGTAATGTATTGTTTGGATAATACCAGTCCTGCTTTGGTTCTCAATTTCTTATAGCATACAATAGACTAAAAAAAATATATAAATTGCACACTGCCTGGTTACATTCATAAATCAGAAAATACACAAAACAAGACTATCTAGATATGTGAGAGGTATAAATGTTTTCATTGCAAAATCCAATCTACGCAATCCCTGTTATTGCATACTGAATTATTCCCAAATATCCAGACACACCAACAACAATCCCAGAGAACTATTATTTCACCAGCTTAAAAACAATGTTTCATCCATCTAATCCTTAGTAACACAACAAAAAATTACACACCCAAATATATGCACCATTAATATCCTAATTCCAGTTGCTGAGTTAGCATGTTGTTGTTGTTGTTGGCACTCCGTCGCTTACGACGTCGAGAGTTCCAGTTGATCCAATCAACGGAACAGCCTGCTCGTGAAATTAACGTGCAAGTGGCTGAGCACTCCACAGACACATGTACTCTTAATGTAGTTCTCGGAGAGATTCAGCGTGACACAGTATGACAAGGCTGGCCCTTTGAAATACAGGTACAACAGAAACAGGAAGTAAGAATGAGAGAAAGTTGTGGTGGAAGAGAACAGCAGGGTTCGTCACCATCCCCTGCCGGAGCCTCGTGGAGCTTTTAGATGTTTTCGCTCAATAAACACTTACAACGCCCAGTCTGGGGATCGAAACCGCAATCCTATGACCGCGAGTTCGCTGCCCTAACCACTGGGCCATTGTGCCTCCACTTGAGTTAGTATGTACACACGCTGAAATAAGCACTAAAGTAAAACAACCATCACACTTTGGTCATGTCCACATTGTTCATCATGACTATGACTACCACTAGGGCCTACATAATTATGAACCAGCAAGGAAACCTCAACATGGCTGTTCAACTTGCTAAAAATAGCAACCCCTTGAGTTACACTCAACTTTAAAAAATACATATTTCAAGGACACACTGCATAATGTAATACTAGATAAAGTCTGCCTGAAAAAAGAGGATATGGTCATGACTGGAATGCTTTTGTTCACAGGTCTGTTCAATTAAATCTGATCTAGGGCAAAACAAAAACAAGAAAAAGAACTTGTACCTGTATACAAAGCATTAGACAACTAATGATTTACCAGTATCGACACACACATACACAGAAACATTGGAGGATAGACAGGACTCTTTAGTTAGACCAGGGACTACCTGTCTACAGTTGGTTATACAATAAAATTCAACCATTTCACACAGTAAAGTAATTGGGGATAGGAAGACCATTCAGCTATAAAAATGGGATTAACGTACGTGCACGTACGTCTGTTTGAGCGGAATTCGAACGTAAGTGCGTCCGTTCGGCCTCCCTCTGCACGTACGTCCGTTCGAGCGGAATTCGAACGTACGTGCATCCATTCGGCCTTCCTCTGCACGTATGTCCTACTGCAGATAGCTTTTATAATGTTGAAAGCATGATGAAATGCACTAAATCTATGCTGCAAAGTATTTGGTGATAAGAAGATCATCCAGTCATAAAAACCATGTCAAAAATAATATGTCATACACAACATCGGTGTGTTGGTTGTGTGTGGGGGGAAGTTTCTGTTGCAGTGTATACCATATGTAAAGGTTCATGATGAATGATGAGACACACTGAAATTTGTTCAATCCATATCAGAATGGAAAAATTTATGAATAGATGAATGAATGATGATGATAATGATGGTAGAGGTGGTGGTGGTGACATCAACAATGATGCTGATGCCACTGATGACCACAATGATAATACAAAGTGTTAGAACATACTTCAAAAAGGAGTGCACATTGTTTCTGTAGACGTATACGTTCTCCATTAGCCAGAGTAAGCAAACGGTTGTCATCCATTACAGAGTTCATATTTTCAACCCACAATGCATCAACATCTCCATCAAACAAAATGTATTTTCGTTCTTTTTTTTCTGAAACTTTATTGATGTCTCTGAAAATATTTGACAGCAATCCATCGGTCCAATCGCGTGTGCTGGTGTCCAAAATACCATATAAATCAATAACACTGCGATCCTTGGGGTTTATTACAAAAAGTTTTGTAGGCAAGCCAAGTCTGTAATCGTTAAAGAAGAAAGGTGTTAAACAACAACAAGTATGATCACCATTCATTAACTTTAATTACATTTAATTCCATTTTTTAGTTTCCAGTACTAATTTCTTTTCACATTGTTCTGAAGTGAAGTTGCTGCAGACAAAAAGCTCTAGTCAATTAACCCTTTTGATACTAATCTGCATGAGATCACCCCAAATTTTATGACATAAACTTACTGTTTTAAAGTGGTCTCAATTATATATAGTCTTCCATCAAAATTTTATGCTAATTTTTTCCAGACCTCAGCTTAATAATTAGAAAGTTATTTTACTAAATTCTTCATTATTTTGGAAATTAATTTAAACCAAGGCAGCATATGTTAACGGAAATATGGTAACAAAAGGGTTAAATCAGCCTTAGTATATTACTGGTACTCATCAACTAGAGAGTTAAAGTCAATTTTGACAGGATTTAACCTCATAATAATGAGATATTTTGATGCACACACACACACACACACATGTAAATGTATGTGTGTGTGTGTTTGTGTGTGTATGTGTGTGTGTGTGTGTGTTTGTGTGTATGTGTGTGTGTGTATATATATGAGATGGCAATTTTGAGAAGGACCAAGAGAGCAATGGTGAGAGAAATGTGTGGTGTGAAGCTGTTTGATAAGAAGAGGATTGAGGACTTGATGGAGATATTGGGGTTGAAGGAATCGATGGAATGGCTGGCAAGGGTGAATGGAGTGTGGTGGTATAGGCATGTATTGAGGAAGGATGAGGAGCATGTTCTGAGGAGGGTGCTTGAGTTTGAGGTAAATGGACCGTGAAAGCGAGGTAGACCGAGGAAAATGTGGAGGGGGAGAGATTGGGAGGGTTAGCTTGAGAAGGGAGGATAGATCCGGCCACCCCCATTAACAGGAACAAAACCTGGATTTAAAACACTGGATAATGATGATGATGATATATAAACACTCACACACACAAGTAAAAGAACAAATAAACAGTATATTAGGTTTAAACTCTGGAAAAATAAAAAGGAAAAGTCTTTTACATTTTGAGCATATGTCTCTCTGCAGAAAGAAAAGTTGAGGAGAGAAAAAAAAGGGGTGGGAGAAAAGAACAATGTGTCTCAATTAGATGGTTACTGCATGTGTACATGTGTGTCTTGACACTGCATGATTGTGTGTGTGTGTGTGTGTGTGTGTGTGTGTTTATTTTCAGCTTCTGGCTTGCAAATCCACTTACAAAGCCTTGGTTGACCTGAGGCTATAGTAGAAGGCATGAGGCACGCAGTAGGACTAAACCTGAAACCATATAGTTGGGAAGCAAGCTTCTTAACCATGCAGCCATGCCTGTGCTTTCACGTTCATATATACACAGGTTTGTGTGTGTGTGCATATAATCCTGCAGATGTGTATGTATATTAGGGTTTGGCTCACAGCTGTAAGGTTGTGAGTTCCATTCCTGGTGGCACATTGCATCCTTGAGCAAAACATATTATTTGATGTTACTCCAGTCCACTTGGCTGGCGAAAATGAGTAGTACCTGTATTTCAAAGGGTCAGCCTTGCCACATTCTGTATCATGGCAATCTGAATTTCCCTGAGAACTATATTATGGGTACACATGTTAGGGGAATGCTCAGTCACTTGCACATTAATTTCATGAGCAGGCTGTTCTATTAATCAGATCAACTGGAACTCATGCTGTTGTAAAGAGCATAGTGCCAGTTTTTTTGTGTTTTTTACATATATTGGTATAAGATATACACATTAGCAAAAGAAAATTAATGCTAACCAGTATAACAAATAAAAATGTCTAGCATTTATTCAATCTGTGTTGTGTAGATACCCCTTTATTACTTTTGAAATTGAAAATGCAGTGAAGCAATGATTAGACTATTGGAAGCCTTTAACAAATGTTGCTGTTATTCCCAAAATGTATGATATAAAAAATAAAAATATATATATAAAAAAAAATGAGACTACTAATTAAAGTATATCATGAAAATGTTAATAGATACAACTTCTGGCTGTACTCCATTAGTGCTATTAACAACAAATCTCATAAACATGTTTCTCTCAACAATCATCAGTTAAACATGCTTTTTTTTTTTCAAGCAAATTCTGCTCTTGTTTTAGTTAAATATTATTTATAACAAAACAAAGAAACTCCACTTGTTTGAAAGGTAGAGCACACCAATTCATAATACACTTGTAAACATTGCCCTTCTTGGAAGGAGGAAACAATATCTGGATAGCCTGATATTTCAGTTTTTCTCTCACAGGAGAATGGACAAAATATGATTCTGCAGAACTGAGTGTTGTTCAGAATTCTGTTGCACTTTTGCATAAGGTGATCTTTTCTATAACTATACAACAACACTTAACTCAATATGATTAACTGTGTATGTACAGCTATGTTACATGGCAGTGAAACATGGGCTTTGACTATAGAGGACTTGCAAAGGCTCAAAAGAAATTAAGCTAGCATGCTCCACTTGATGGGTAATGTCAGTGTGCATGCGCAACAAAGTGTAAATGATTCAAGAAGAAAACAGAGTATAAGAGATGTCAGATGTTGTATGCAAGAGAGAAGACTGTGCTGGTTTGGTCATGAGATTCATATGACTAAGGACAGCTGCATAAAGAAGGGCCAAGCTCTAATTGTGGAGGGTACTTGTGGAAGAGGTAAACCCATGAAGGCATGGAACAAAGTGGTGAGAAAGTATCTTTGGACACCGGGCCTCACTGAAGAAATAACAAGGGACTAGGAGATGTAGCAATTTGCTGTACTTTATAAGACAAGTGAAGCTGAGAAAAATCACTGCCTTCCACACATACAGGTTTGTCCTTTCAAGTGCCAGTGCCACTTAAAAAGCATTTGTACCAGTGCTGCATTAATGTACCCATGCCATTGCTGCATAAATGTACCCATGCACATAAAAAGCACCCAGCACACTCTGCTAAGTAGATGGCATTTAGAAGGGCGTCCAGTCATAGAAACCATGCCACAACAGAGAGCTGGAGTCTGGGCAGCTCCACGTCAAACCATCCAACCCATGGAGAGTGAATGTTAAATGATAATGATGATGTTGATGATTATGAGATGAATTCCCAAGAAGAACTTGATGGGATGACATTGTAAAATTAACTAAAGATGAAAGACTTATTGATATGTAAACAACTTCCTTAATCTTCACATCGATGTCAACCACCAAAATAGACATGATTTCCAAATTTTCTGTTAGAATCAGAAAACATGAAAATTAAAATGGTTCAAGATATAGATGTGTATGCACATATGTTGCACACACAAGCAGTAACCTTTTTCGACTGTCTCATTGGTTTATTTCTTATAGTTAATGAATTGATTATTTGTTCTTTAAATGAAAAAAATAGCTACGGTAAAGTTCCCACATCAACACTCTCCAATCTCAACCATCTCCTTTTCCCTTTTACCCTCCAATATTTCTGTCAAAATAATAGAATAAACCAACCTTGTTTGTGCATTAACCAATGCTTTGATAACAACAGATTTTCCACCACCAGTTGGGCCTACAACCATTGTGGTATGCCGAGTCATCATAGTTTCATAAAGCTGAACAACTTTATCAACCTTTAAAGACAAGTATAAAAATATAGTAAAATAGTGATATCGCTAAATTTCTCTCCAGTGCAAACATCTACATATTTCAACTTTATCAAACTTTGCAAAAATAATGATTCACATTCGAAGCAGTATTTCAGTTTTAGGCATTTGTTAGTAGTTTTAGTATATGATTCAACAACTGCAGGTCACTCTTTCATCACTTTTCTATGATTTCAAAACCAGATTCTACTACAATAATGTATTTGTCTTAAAATTTTTGTTAATTAAATCAAAATTTTTCAATCCAGCTGAAACTATTTCTAACACTATGATATAAACTTCCAATTTTAAGTTGTTCATATTTAAATTAAAATTGTTACTCATAACTTTACATAAAAATACTTTTTAAGATATGTTCTAAGTTCATATGTAAAGTATTTCATTAAAAAAAAACTAGTCATGAATAGGTTAATGAATAGCTCATATAATACATACAATATTTTCCAACATACAAGTTAAATTTTTCAGATCAAAAATTCCGTGTGAAATGTAACAGGATTTGGAGAGATAGTGATGACATGTGAATGCTTACACTACATTTGCACTATAGACTATGTGACTTGTATGCTGGAAAATACAGTAACACTATAATGGGATTAATTTGAATTTTAGTGCAATATCATATTTTCAATGTATGAACATGTATATGAAACGGACGTGCGTGTGAGAGAGAGAGAGAGCCACTTACACATACATGAGAACACACACGTTCAACCACTCACTCTCTCTCTCACATACACATGCACACGTATATACAAAAAAGATGTAAGCATATGTATTGATGTATGTACACATACATGACAACACATCCCTTCACTCACTCTCTCTCTTTCTCTCTTTTTCTCTCTCTCTTTCACACACACATGTTCATTTCATATACATGTACATACATCTTTCACTTTAAAACAAAAATAAATAAATAAAAATTTTCATGGAAATTAACAAACTCCAGATGATGAAATCACATTCAGTTAAAAATATTTCTAAATTATTAAAATATTGTGTACGTCAAAAAGTTGACGTTTTTTTTTTCTTAGAGAGCACAAAGACTATGTGTGTGTATATGTCATAGACAGCAGACATGGGTTTGTGTTGATTGACACATCATGACATTCATTATATGTGCATGTATTCTGTATGTGTGTTGATGTCATGGAAGCCATGTTTTTTTCTGTCAAAGAAATAACAAACAAAAATTGTGTCTAATTGTTTAAATAGAGATCCAAATATCACAAAAATTTGTACTGCACTGCCAAAGGTAAGTATGAAAATAAATATGCAAAAGAAATTAAGATAAGATGTATTATTTCTGAGATATTTTGGGTGCACACAAACATCTCTAGAGTTTTAGTATTATTGAGATGAGAAAATACACTTTGCATTACAACATTTCTAATAACTACTAGATTTTCATCAATGCAATGCTTCTGTAATGTGAGGATGCTCTTCACCTGCTGGGGTATAATAATATAATTCTTCTCTGAAAGAACAGCTTCAACTGCACTGTTGAAATCAGGATAGCCAACACGAGGACAGTCCAAACTTGGGAACAAGTCAAAAATCAAACCCAAGAAAAGAGGAACATCTTCAAAAACAAATTTTGGCAAATTCATATCTCTGAGGGCTCTCATCAGAACAACATCCTGGAAGAAGAAACAATGAGACATCATAAAAGTTTCACATAAATCACAACAAATAACTTTAATAAACAGGAAACACTACAGAATCATATTTTAAATAAATTTTATTTATATTTTCAGTTTAACATTATATAATTTTGGTGAGAGAGAGCGAGAGAGAGAGGTGGAGGGAGACAGACAAACTAACAAAGACAGACAGACAGACAGGCAGGCAGGCAGGCAGACAGGCAGGCAGGTAGGCAGAGAGATAGACAGACAGAGACATAGATACACATGTAAATTTATGTTTTATCTACAGACAGGCTGTCTCAGTACTTCAGTTAATATGTTGCTAACAAATGTGCTGATATGCAAATAAGAACAGGCACTGCTTCTTATTTATCATATGCTAGTCTCTACTTTTGTCTGGGTGACAGATGAAGTAAGTACTCCTGCATGAGCTTGTAAATGACAAATTAGTTGCGCTATAACTCTTTTTTGTAAATTAATTCATTAGCTTAATGTCACTGCAGTTGTTCTTTCTAGAACAACTCCTCTGTGCTTTTATGATGACATTGAGGTTATACCAATAATTAGGAATGACGCTCCCTATATTACTTGAATGACTATGCAAGTAATGAATATGCATCCTATTTAGTCAGATATTTTCAGCGTCTCATCAACTCTTCCTGAAGATCCAGCAATTTGCACTGTCTCAATATCATTAATACTGTCCACTATATAGCTGTCAGTTTCTATAGTTGATCCCTTGGTTGGGTTAACTTGAAGCACCTTTCTATTTCCTAAACATTCTCCCCAAGCAGTCATCTTTCATGGTTATATTTCCATGCCTATTCTTCTCACTGCCAGTGACAACAAGTGCACCACTACCATTACATACAAACCTTTCTCAAGCAACATCTTGATTCCCACTGAAACACTATTTTCCAATCTGAAATACCTCAAAACTCTGAGACTCTCTTCACTGAATATTGGCAAACCTCTTACAATATGCTTCTCTTCACTCTACATATATCATGATGTGTCTAACTTCTCTTCAAGTTACCTCATATTGTTCTTTTCTCTCCCTTTTCTTCTAATTTTTCTATGCTTGTCTTTTAACCTTTATAGATCTAGCTACTGTGCCATTCCACTATAATACTACCTTCAGCCAGTCTGGAATTTTTCCACTGAGAGATCTGATCTGTAGCTCACAGCAAGTCGTTGCATAGAAACTTCCAGGTGTCTTATATATTATAGGTCTCTATCTTTCTTTGAACCGTTGCCTGACCAAGAGATCTCTTAGTTTCTAGAACTTCTTTTTTCTGGATTATTTTGTGCCTGTGTAGTTCTTATTCTGATGTTGCTGATCACCAGTATAGCTCAGTAATATATAATATACATTCTTCTTTGGCAAGAAGCTACTAGTCACAAACAGTAGTCTATCCCAGTTCCTGGTAAGTAGGAAGTCTCTCTGGCTTACATATTCACCTGATTGAAAGGCAATCAGATAATGGCTTGTTTCTTCTATCTAGTATTGCAAATAGTTTACATTTGCACCACAGAACTCCAAGAGCCTTCATTTTACCTTATTCCTCATACCATATCAATAGCCTTCATACACACTGAAATAGCTGCTAAGCATTACTCAACATATCCATGTAAGTCACCAGCCATTATAATATGGTTACTATTAATTATTATCAAGTTCATTTGCATGGGAATCTATTCTATTGTTTGATCAATGAAGCTATCTACTCATTGTATTATTGTGTAAGTGACTTTGTATTCAATAAACACTTGTATTCACATGTATACTAAATACACTTGTTACTCGTTTTTGATTTTTTATCATATGTTCTTCATTTCTGCATTCACAGTTAGTTAAACGTATTTAAATGTATCATATTTTCAATCTTGTATTAGTCTTCCAGAACATTAATTTATGTCAGGTACAATAAAATGGCTTATATAATTTTTAGAACTAATGTCAGTTCTGACAAAATTATGAAAGTAACTTACTTCAGGAAGATCAGAAGACTGTCGTTTCAGCTCACCAGCCATGACTAAAACCGATTTTAGAGCTCTCAACCCAAAATCATAATGATACTGCTTAGAGAGCTGTTCTTTGGCCAGTTTATACAGGACTGTCATTTTCTTAGCCAATATCTGAAAAGTAATAAAGTAACGGGTTTTATGTAATCACAGTAAAATATCACCATAAAGCTGCTAACTTTTAAGTCAACCCATTCACAGACTACCTCACAAGGTAAATAAAATAACACCCACTACACTCTTGGAGTGGTTGGCATTAAGAAGGGCATCCAGCTGTAGAAACTCTGCCAAATCAGATTGGAGCCTGGTGGAGTCATCCGGTTCATCAGTCCTCAGTCAAATCGTCCAACCCATGCTAGCATGGAAAGCGGACGTTAAATGATGATGATGATGATGATGAAACAGGTGCAAATCCTCTATCACTATGTTGATTTTTATGATTGGACCATTTCTAAACAGTTGTTTGACTATTCTAACACCATATGGCTTCTTTTTGGTCTGTTCATTATATATGTATTTGCTTTCGTTAGTGAAGCCAACCTCTTGAAATCAACCTAAGTTGAGAAGATGGAGCCATTTAACTTACTAGAAATAGAACTCAAAAATCCTTCAACTCACACTCTGCCATCTTAGAAAAGAAGGGCATATTACAAAAGTCATGTCAGAAAAACACAAAAATAAAGATGAATCAATGAGAGAATCTCTACACAGTTGCTCAATCTGGTAGGCACACTCATAATACCCTCCACCATTTTTAAGGAAAAGAAGAATATTTTAGATAATAAAGTTCACCAGATATACTATAACTGAAACAAAGACAAAATAAAAAAAAAACAAGACAATCGCTACTAAAATATCATCATATCTCTACTTGATCAAGGCTGACCAGGTGCTAAACAGTATTAACAACAACAAAAAAATGAACAGGTAAAGGACCACAACTGGCATGACTTTTATCATACTAACCTAGGACAGCAAGCTCTTGAGT
Organism: Octopus bimaculoides; assembly: GCF_046866305.1. Lineage (NCBI taxonomy): Eukaryota > Metazoa > Mollusca > Cephalopoda > Octopoda > Octopodidae > Octopus > Octopus bimaculoides. The sequence goes on from NC_142928.1 coordinate 96,883,796, forward strand.
TCCAAGGATTTGCTGTAAATTAAAATCAGTGAAATGGTGGCCCTTCATTGATATGACTTTTTCTAAAATAATTTATATGTAAATTAATTCCATTGCAGGTGGTATCACTACATGCAAAGGGCATCACTGATTTCTGCCCCATGTCTAAAGAATCAAAGTAAATGCATTGGTAGCAATGTTGTTGTTGTTGTTGTTGGCACTCCGTCGCTTACAACGTCAAGGGTTCCAGTTGATCCGATCAACGGAACAGCCTGCTCGTGAAATTAACGTGCATGTGGCTGAGCACTCCACAGACACATGTACCCTTAACGTAGTTCTTGGGGATATTCAGCGTGACACAGTGTGACAAGGCTGACCCTTTGAATTACAGGTACAACAGAAAGAGTGAGAGAAAGTTGTGGTGAAAGAGTACAGCAGGGTTCGCCACCATCCCCTGCCGGAGCCTCGTGGAGCTTTAGGTGTTTTCGCTCAATAAACACTCACATCGCCCGGTCTGGGAATCGAAACCGTGATCCTATGACCGCGAGTCCGCTGCCCTAACCACTGGGCCATTGCGCCTCCACATTGGTAGCAATAATCCAACAACAACCAGCAGCAGCAATTCACACTGATACTCAGTCAATTCAATATAACCAATTTCTGGTATACTTACCTTAGCCATTAGAAATCCTTCAGAGAAAAGCATAATCTCACATATTTGCTGCAGATCAGGAACAATAACAACAACAGGACGAAATAATGCCTTCACTGATTCAGGAAGTTCAGTACGTCCAGCATATCCAGGGTTCATAGTGATGAAAATGCCAACTCTGGGATCAAGGCTAATTTCTTGTCCTTCAAACTGAAAAGAAAGAAAAAATTGCAATGCAATATCTTTACTTTGTACAACCCAATTACTGTAAAGTGCCATTGTGTACTGGAGCCTATTCAAGTTTTTGTCATATCAAATATGCAAATATTTCAAACATATATTTTGAGATAAGAAAATTAACCAGCAGAATTCTGTTTTAAGATTCCATATAACCCCTCGTAACATTTTTATTTTTTGGAATTTTCAGAAAATTTTTGCAAATTTGTGTTCTACACAAGAATTCATACAATTATCTGGGGGGGAAAAAATTTTTTCTAATTTTTTAAACACACCACCACCACCATTATAAATCCTAAAATTTCCACTCTTTTTAAATTTCTTTTTTAAAATCAGAATTTAAAATATGGACAGGTGTAGATATGGCTGTGTGGTAAGAAGCTTGCTTCCCGACTGCATGGTTCTGGGTTCAGTCCCACTGCATGGTACCTTGGGCAAGTGTCTTCTACTATAGCCTCAGGCTGACCAAAGCCTTGTGAGTGGATTTGGTAGACAGTAACTGAAAGACGCCCATCGTATATATACATATATATATATATAAACACACACACACACATATATATATGTATATATCTATGTGTGTGTGTGTCTTTGTGTCTGAGTTTGTACCCCCATCACTGTTTAACAACCAGTGCTGGTGTGTTTTTCATCCCTGTAACTTAGCAGTTTGGCAAAAGAGACTGATAAAATAAGTACTAGGCTTCAAAAAAATAAATCCTGGGGTTGACTTGTTTGACTAAAACCTTTCAAGATAGCGCTCCAGCATGGCCACAGTCAAATGACTGAAACAAGTAAAAAGAAGTCCAAATTTTTGGCTTAATTCCCAGTATTGGACCACTTTTGGGTGCATCATCATTCCATTAAATGTGTTTATGGGAAGAAATATATTGAAAGACATCAATACATGTCAGAGTGACAAAGAAACAAGGAAGGTATCTGGTAGTCGTAAGATGTGCTGAAAATATTAGCTAAATCACCCTTAAATCACACAAATTTTTTTTTTTTATATATAATTGTATGAACTCCACTGTGTAGAACATGAATTTGCAAAAGTTTTCTGACAGTTCAAAAAAATAAATAAAAAGTTATTAGGGGTTACATTGGCTACTTAAACCAGAATTCCATCAATCAACTTTTTCTTGAACCTTTACTGATTCAGGTGTAAATAAGTTTGATAGTATGTACGAATGCTTGAATTAAAATGGTTAGCAATTTACATGAGTGTGTGCTATAACAGCAGTGAAGTAGCTGGTTATCATAGTACTTGTCAGATAGTTGCTGGCTGCTAGATACTTTCTTGCTGCTGTTGCTCCTATCATGTTGAAGTATCAATGGTGGCAGAAATGTTAGCGCCAGGCGAAATGCTAAGCGGCTTTTCGTCTGCCATTACATTCTGAGTTCAAATTTCGCCGAGGTCAACTTTGCCTTTCATCCTTTCGGGGTCGATAAATTAAGTACCAGTTCTGCACTGGGGTCGATGTAATCGACTTAATCCCTTTGTCTGTCCTTGTTTGTCCCCTCTATGTTTAGCCCCTTGTGGGCAATAAAGAAATAAGAAACAGTTTAAGGCTTTCAGCAAAAACTGAGAGCTAAAGAAAGTATGATGTATTTTGGTAAAAATTTAGGTTGCAACAAACAATTGACCTCTCACTATCATTTATCAAGTGTGGGGAAGAGGGCTGGTTGATTACATTAGCCCCAGTGTTTAACTGGTACTTATTTCATCAACCTCAAAAAGATGAAAGGCAAAGTTGACCTCAGCAGAATTTAAACTCAGAATGTAAAAACAAACAAAATGTTGCTAAGCTTTCTGCCTCTCATGCCAACTCATTGTTTAATGCTAATAATAATAATGGTTTCTTATTCAGGCACAAAGCTACCAATCATAAGCGGAGGGAGCTAATCAATTAAATCAACCCCTGTACTTGCCTGGTGCTTTATCAGCCCCAGAGGCATGAAAGTCTTAGCTGACTTCAGCAAGATTTGAACCAAGAATGTAAAGTGCCAGAATAAATACTGCAAGGCATGTTCTTATAGATTCTGTCAATCCACCACCATTTATGACAACATACTGCCAATGCCAACACCAATGCTAACAATGATAATCACATTTACAACTGCCACAATTTTTATTATGCTACACATTATTCACTGGATTAGAGCTAAGCTCTAATCCAGTGAAGTGCATGGCCTGTTTGTTGATTAGCCCTAGGTCAGTCCTGATTCAACAAACATATGTTTAAAGGCATTCAGTAAAAAAAACATACTATCTTTGTTTCTTCAAACATTTAGGACTTCATTATCTAAGGTGTTCTTTCTTTTTCAAGATGGTGATAGGTGTAATTTAGGGGAGATTAGGCAACTATTACTAAGAAGCAGAGTAAACATATAAGGCTCTCTTGTTGATTGATGCAAGGCCTAGTTTCAATTCCTGATGATAACTATTTCCCTTTGTGCCACTATTGCCTTTAAGAAAGGTATAAATGTCACTTAATCTCATTTCTCCTCCCATAAAAGCCTGAGTCCTGGTGCCAATGTAAGACATGTATGGTGTCAGTCTCCCTTTAACAATGTAGAGAAAAAGAGTTTCACTGGTCTCTGTACAAAGCAATAAATGAGAATATTGACAAAGATGATATTTTTACATGGAATTTCTTCAGCTTTAGGATCAGGGCATTCTGAATGGTTTTCATTTGGGTTGAAATAACAGAGAGCACAGATGCTTCAATTCGGTTAAATTCATCAAAGCAACCCCAAGCTCCAGATTGGGCAAGTCCGGACAAGATTTTGCCAACAGCCTGAAAAGAAAATAAGAATACAGAGAAAAAGATTTTCTTACATAAAGTGGTTAATTTTTCAATGTAGGCCAATGCTTAACTAGAGATGACTCCCCAGAGTGTACCCAACTCCTATATACAAATTTTCTCACAACCCTCTAATTTTGTCTCCTTTCATTACCTGTACTGTATCTCGCACACAGATTCACTTTGCTTAAACCTTACCCCAAAAACTGAAACTCTTTCTGACAACATTTCAACCTTTAAACAACCTGCAGAAATTTAAACTAAGAAGCAAACATAGCAAGCTTATCAGGCTAACACTTTTCTTAATCATAGGAGGAACTACAAGGGCTGTGAGCATGGCTCCACATAATATCTACACAGAGCATTATCTCCACAGAGATAAAAGGCAAATTTATCTCTAACAATGAATTTGCATCTCACTGAGAGACAAGTTCATTGACAGTTAAAGGTAAATTCTTAGTCAAATGGATCATGAGGATTCCTCTTTTGTGAGTAATCATTCAGAGGTAGGTGCAGGTACCACACCTAACCCAGTGTTATTCCAGTAGTTTGGTAAAGTTGAGAAAAACACACACACGCACACACACACATACACGCATGTACACACTCATACACACAATATAGTCATTTACATAGTTCAGTCTTTAAAGATCCACATTCAAATCTTGCCAACAAACTGGAGATAAAAAAGAAAATGATTAAATAAGTTATAAGAAATTAACCTTAAAGTCCATCCCTTCACCACAGTTGGTTACCACACAGAGAAGACCCAGTGCTTTGGCAAGGTCTTTGGTTGTTTCTGTTTTACCAGTTCCTGCAGGGCCAGCAGGAGCTCCTCCCAATTGCATTGATAAAGCCTGAAATATAAAATTAGCTTAAAGAAATGTTCTCGAATATGAAATTTTTTCAATTGTACATATTTCTAATCATCATCATCATCATCATAATGTTTATTTTTCCATACTTGCATGGATTGCACTTGTCTTCTTCAACACAGCATCTTGCCACATGTTGTGGTTCTTTGTCAGCTCCTTTGTGAGAATCAGCCTCCTGAGATCAGCCTTCACCATTTCTTCCCATGTCTTTATCAGTCTTTGTCTTCATTACACAATTGTTGGTCTTCATATGCAACCTATGTCCATATCAGTCTCTCTCTAACACATTACATTGATTCCTCTTATACTTATTTTTTGTCAGTGGTTTGTGCTCCATCACTCATACATGCAAACATATCATATTCAGTGAAGCATGCCTACTTCATTTTTTTCAAGCCTTCAGACACTCAATGCTCATGTTTTACTTCATATACAAGCTCATATACAAGCAGTATACACTCTATCCTTTGTTTGTTGAGAGAACCCTTTCATTACCAGTACACATAAATTTCTCTTTAAGCTTTGTCAGCTCTTTCTTAATTTGGCTACTATGCTTTCAGAGTACCTCCCTCAACTGTTTAGTCACCTTGGTAAGAGAAGCTATCAATTTCATGGTTACCTATATTACTAGTTACTCCTATGCAAATGTATATGCTCCTACTCATATACTTGTGATCTCACTGCTTTTCATGTGCACCCATAATTTACTTTGGCCACATCATATGATATTCCTTCCTACTCATTTTCTGCACAGCAAGCATTGTCAGTTTCCAGATAGCTGTAGAGACCTGTCTTTCTTGCTAGCTAAAATATTCCTAGATTTACTTTAAGACTTCTCAATTCTAGACTTTGCTTCTACATTTGGAATTTCATTACTTATTCTTCATCAGATTCCATTGTGGGAACAAACTCATTGGCTTAGAGATTTTTCCATGGACTGCCAGAAAAAAACTCTTCTATTGTAACATGTAGATTTGTAATAAACAAAAGGGAATTAAGAGCTGACCCTGATGGACTCCTATCTGCATACTAAATTACTCATTGGATTTATTACTAACTTTCAATTTACTGTCATTTTCAACTTACCATTCAATTATGCCTAGTTTGTTTTTAAGTACCACAAGACTACAGAGCATACATTGATTACAAGTCCTAAACCAAGCATTCATTTACTACAAGTCAATGAATGCTAGGTATATTAATTTACTCTTCACTAAGAATTCCTGAAATTGTCTCATTAGGTAAAAAAGCACCAGTGATACCCATCCTGGCATTAAACTGAACTGTATCTCATGTAAGGTACCATATTTGCTAGCATATAAGATTCACTTTTTCAATTTTAAAATGTATCTTAAAAAAACTCCCCTACTTCTAATGTCATATTACAGATGAAAGACTGAGTGTCATAGGCTGGAAGCCAGATAATCATAAGTTCACAAGGAGGAGCACTCCGTTGGTTATGATCAACAGAACAGCTTGCTCGTGAAATTAACGTACCATTGGCTGAGCACTCCACAGACACGTGTACCCATAACATAGTTCTCAGAAAGATTCAGCATGACACAGTGTGACAAGGCTGGCCCTTTGAAATACATGTACTACTCATTTTTGTCAGCTGAGTGGACTGGAGCAATGTGAAATAAAGTGTCTTGCTCATGGACACAACGCATTGCTGGGAATTGAACTCACGACCTTATGATCATGAGCTGAATACCCTAACCACTAAGTCACATATCTTCACTTAAGTTCACTAGACACAGTAATTGTTATGTAATAATAAAATATTGAAAACAAACCAAAATATTACAGGCTGTTAGCACAAATTGATGAAAAATTGCTTGCAGTACACCATCAATTATGTTAAGGAGGTCACATCATCTCATTATACCTCCTACCTTTGCATTCATAACCAACACCTGATATGTTTTACATTATTTAATGACTGAATTACCTTTGAGAAACATTCTTTTAATTGTCTAAATAAAAATTCTCCTAGAACAATGAAAAGAATATTAGATTTTCATCCACCTATCAGCTATTTACAACAAGTGGATGATAACAAAACCAAAGCAGTGGGGTGCCATCCTGGTGGCTGATCATGGTAACAAAACATCAGAGCAAAAAATACAAGTTTTGCATCCTGTATGGCAATTCTCTTGACCAAAATATAGACAACTATACAGTTGATCTGAAAGAAAATGAAGTTAAAATATGGTACTCATATAATGTAGTTTATTTGTGATAAATTTATGGTTTCATACTTTATTTCAGTATACTATCTAATGATTGTATTTAATGCACAAAATTGTACATTTTCCCCTACAAAACCACTTTAAAAGATCTTTCAATAAGTATACAATGAAACATACTATATTTCTTTTTTCCACAATATATAGTTGTAACTTGGGGCTGCATCTTAAGCAATAGTGTTTCTTATACACCAGGAACTATGACAATTTTCTTTTTAATAAGTTGTGCTATAAACCATCCAGTTACTTTCCTTAGTAAATCCAATCATTCAATATCTTTATAGCTGTCTTTTCTAGAGTATCTCCTTTCTTCTTGTAGTAGATGATAATGATACTGCTATACCAGTCATTTAGAATGACTCACACGTAATCAATGATATGAGCGACTTGAGCATATTCTACTTCACCAGATAATGGTCCAGTAGCTTCTATTCAATCCCATTTTATAAATCAACAGCAAAAAACAAAAAGATTAAGTCTGGAACTTTCAGGTTTGCTATTCATTTTTTGGATTGAATGTTTTGTGAAGCCAGTCTAGAATTCTACACAGTGGCAGCCCTTGCAATGAAGAATTCTTTGAATTGTTTCATTTGGAGTTTAGAAGAAAAACATTACAGATGAAGAGAAGCATAATCAATGTTATGCATTGGTTCAACTGGGAATGAACTACAATCGTGAAAATATTAAAATCCAGTTTTTTTCTTAATAACTCTTTTACTTTATGGTTTGAGTGTGGCTTATTTATTGGAAATGGTGGGGAGAGAATATATACTTGTCTTTCTTAGGACCAAAAATGTGTTGATATTGGTACCTGTTTCCCTGATTTGCAACAAACTTGTATTCGTATAAAACTTTAATTTGCAGAGAGAGAAAGAGGAACAAACAGAAAAAAACAAGAGAGGCAAATGAAATGGGGTGAGAAAAGAAGAGGGGGAGCAGCAGAAAGAGAAGTAGCAGAAGGAGGAGGAGGAGGAAAAGTATAAGAAATAGAAAAACGCACCTGTGTTAGAGTAAGATAGATCCTGTCAGTTAATGGAGTGATAACCAAACGTCCATTAAGGCCCATATATTCATAACCATAACCAAAATCACCAGTGCATTGTCGGACAACGAGCTCATCAGGTTCCCGTACCCAATAGAATCTTAGCTGACTCTCCCATTCAAATTCTCGAGCATCAATAATACTAATAAAAACAGAAAAAAAAATCATGTTAAAATATCCTTTTGTTACAAGTTTAAATTACCCACTACACAGAACAAATTATTAATATTAGTACCAGGGTTTTCCGAAAATCTGCCCAGGGCTGTTAAACAGAAAATTCTATTTTACAAAACTATTTTTTGGTTTAAATAACCACCCACCTATAATAAGTGCACATGGGTGGTAATATGGAAGTAAAATATTTCACCTAGGAAAAACAAAGATATTCTCAAAAACCATATTTATTTTATATAATTCCATTGAACTTCTATCGCTTCAGTTATCAGACATATAGACATAAAGAAACTGAAACAGCCTTAAAAGAAGTAGCATATCAAAAAATATTCTGAAGTTAGTAATGGATCTATTAGGAAATATTGAAAATTAAACTATTGAAAACATGAATAGAAGCCCCATATAAACAAATAATGTCCTTGGGCATTTATGGTAGGATAATAACTGAAAAGTTTCAAGTTAAATGTCACAAATTTCTTCATTTGTTGCTTAGCCATAATTCACATTAGAGCTAACTTCACTTACTTGTATCTCATCTTCTTCAATTTTGTCCTTAGGCGCATCTGGTGCTTTTACCTCAAGGCCAGACAAAACATCCTGTAAGCATGAGTTTTAAGAGGCTGTGTTCTACAGTCTGTCCAATTCCACAACATTCAAAAGCACGCTTTATAGTTTCTTTATTTAAAGTGGCAACAGCTTGGATCACAAAGTTCACTATCACTTAATAAGGTTTTTTGTGATATCCTTTATTTGTACACTCTTTTTTGCCATTTGGAAACCAATTCTCCCATTCAGCATGAAGGGCTTTCTTGACTGGACCAATAATTGATACATCTAACGGCTGCAAGTAAGATGTTGTTTTAGGAGGTATAAGTTTAAGAATTGTATTCTTGCATTTGAACACTTCTAAGAGCTCTGTTTTTTTGTGCACTGAGCATTCATCCATGAATAGCACTGAATTTTGAGCATGGAATAGTTGTGCTGTTCTCTGCCCAAATGCTTTGTCAGCCCACAGCTGCATGAGTTCATATGTGATTTATCCCCTGTTGGAGACTTAAGTAAATATTCTTTGGGACCTTGATTTTAGGTACGTTTTTCAATCCTTTAAGGATAATCATTGTTTTAAACACCTTTCCTGTGGCATTAACACACAACACAACAATAAAACGTGCTTTGGTAGCACCACAGTGGCTAGCATCTACATTTTTATTGCCAACAAAGTCTATGGTTGTTGAACTCAACATGTCAACATATACAGGTGTTTCATTCATATTATAAATCTGATCAGCATCCTTATCTGCTGTTAATACTGGAATGCTATCTAGATAGTCACTGGCGATTTGTGCCTTTTCTCCAAGTGTTTTATTGTCTGCTTGACCAACATGTGTAATCTTTCTCACAGTCATTTTATTCCATTTCATGAAATTGAAAATCCATTTATCAGAGCATCTAAAGCTGTTCATTTCAATTCCAAACCTTTTTACCAATTCAAAAGTATATTTCCGTAAACAGCGATAATTTACAATTATATTGTTTGCACGCTGAACAACAATCTACTGTAAGAGTTCAATCTCTAGATCTCTGTGTGCTCGTCCTCTACCTCCACCAATTGATCTGCACCTCCTCTTGTCTGACATATTGATTTACTCAGTTTTTTTTTAGCACCATTTGCTCAATCGTTTTCTATCAATACCTAAGTCTCTTGACGCAGCAGATAAATTGCCAGAATGTTCTTTCACTCATTTAATAGCACTCAATTTTTCACTAATGGTATATGATCGTTGAATATGTTTTGATATATTTTCTTTCGACTCCATTATTGGGAATAAGAATCCTTTGAATTTATCTACAGACGTAGAGCAAATGAACATCGAAACAGAATGCAAACAAGAACAATAACTCTGTTTCAATTTTTAACCACAAATAGCTGCCCATCCAAATAAACGTCCATGGGCGATCTAATGGATGGGCAGATTTTCAGAAAACCCCGGTAACATGAAAGTATACTGGGCAAAATGCTTAGCAACATTTCATCCATCTTCACTTTCTGAGTTCAAATTCCACTGAGGTCTACTTTGCCTTTCATCCTTTTGGGATCGATAAAAGAAGTACCGGTTGAGGTCGATGTAATCAACTTACGCTCCCCTCCCATAATCGTTGGCCCTGTGCCAAAATTTGAAATCAATATTAATAATATGAAATAAGGTAGTGAGTTGGCAGAATTGTTAGCATGCTGGACAAAATGCTTAGTGGCATTTCATCAATCTTTACATTCTGAGTTCAAATTCTGCTGAGATTAACTTTGCCTTTCATCCTTTTGGGGTTGATAAAATAAATACAAGTTGAGGATTGAGGTCGATGCAACTGACTTACCTCATCCCCTGAACTTGCTGGCCTTGTATCAAAAATCTGAAACCAATATTGATTATATGAACATGTCTAGAAGTCTAGAAATATATGTGTAAGCAGATCTATATTTATGGAACTTATAAACTGGAAATTTAAATTATTTGATCCTTTAAAAAGCACTGTAATTAAAGACTGGGGAAAATTGTACACATGCTCCCCACAAAAAGATATAACAACATTAAACAACATTAAAAATAGCATATAAAGAAACAGAACAAAGTTACACTTTTGATCAGATATGCATGATGAAAAATAAACCTGCTACGCTGTGCCAAAATTCACTACAGGTTGATACACAATTACTATGACAATAGCCTTTGTTCCTCTGAACAAGTTACCTACAATTCATTCCAGTCACATTGTCTCTGTTTTACTTCCTTGCATTACATTTACTGTGTTCCCCTACTAAGCCCTGCATTATAACCGTTTCCCAATCTTTCCTCTCCAGAATGACAACCCTCTATCATTTCCACCCCAACTCACATCTGTTCTGCATTCAACAACATAGATTCAAGCTTGCATACTAACAGTATTGATCTTTCAAGTGTTAGAAGGCCTGCAATGGTTTTAGGTGTTGTAAGGATCATAGACTCGGAGATAAAACAACAACAAAAATATGAAATAAAGTGTGAGGTAGAGAAAAAAGGAAGGAGAGGATCAAGGACAGAGAGAGATAGAGAGAAAAGTGATAAAGAAGTAGAGACTAAAAGAGATTCATAAAAGCAGAAACATAAGAAAATAACTGTATTTGGTTTGCAAGGTTCTTGATGTGAACTCTGTGTCAAAACAAATTTTGTTGTATCTTGAGATTTTGTTGTATCTTGAGATTTTGTTGTATCTTGAGATGCCAATAATTAATAAGCATACGCATAATTTTACTTCTTTATTTCACCAATTGGTTAGCTACTTAATCAAATAACTAGTTGGTTGTTTAATTAATCATTTGGTTAATCAATCAATCAGTTGTATTTGTCAAAGTTCTTTTGTTGCCACCCATGACCTCTTCAGTGACATGTCCTCTCTATTTCAGGTCAGTTCCAGGTCTGTCTAAGATGTCTTTAATCCTTTAATGTTCAAATTACTCGGTCAAATGTAAAGCTTATTTATTCATATTGTTTTGAATTAATAATATATTGTCTCATAACTTTGAGATTTTGATGCTGTTATTGTCTATTTTTAGAATGGCATTGTAGGGTAGGTGTGAGAGGTTAGATCAGGCCAGTTTGAACATAAAACAGAAGAAATATCTGGACCAGATATGGCCGGTTTAAACACTAAAGGGTTAAAGAGATCACAAATGATGAAAGGACTTTGACAAACACAACTGATTGATTGATTAACTGAGTGATTAATCAAACAATTGATTAGTTAGTTGGTTAAATAGCTAACCAATTGACAAATAATAAAGAAGTAAAATTGAACCAGGGTATGTATTCATTAATGGCGTTGTGACCCTCCTGAGAGACAACAAATTAAGGAAATAAGTACATTTGGATATTTTTTTATCTTTTTAATTATGGGGGGGGGGGAGGCAGTATCCTTAACTCTTCAACAGAACCTCTAAAACTAAGGGAAGGCAGAGATAAAGATATCCTTAAACTGGAGATGTAGACTGAATGCTTACAACAGAGGTACCAAGTAGTGGTATTAAACCAGTCAACAGATTAAGTCTATTATTCAAATAGGCCACAGCAAGATTTGAACTCAGAATGTAAAGAACCAGAATAAATAATACCACAAGGCATCACATCCAGCATTCTTGTAGTTTTGCCAATGCATCTCACCTGACTTGTCTTTGTTTTTTTTTTTTCAGCCCTGAAAGGTTGTAAGGCAAAGCTGACCTCAGTAGTATTGACATCATTACAATTTTCAGTATTCCAGAGACATGATAAAACGATTTCTATAAATTTCAACAATATGTAAATAATTTAAAACAAAGACTTGTATGTGTAGTCTTGTATATACAAACCTGTCGCGAACAAAGCTGTCAATGATGTCTCTGGCATGAACATCAATGATGAGGATTGTATTGAATTTTGCACGGTCATTTCTGTTGAGTGGTGAGCGAATCTGAAAGTATATAGAAGGATAACTGATAAGTTTGTCAGAAGCAGACATCATTCACTGATCTTTTATACTTAGTTGGGTTGTGCATGTGTGTGTGTATGTGTGTGTGTGTGTGTGTGTGTGTGAATGCATGCATGCATGTGTATGTGTGTATAATTTTTCTATATATGTATGGGTATGAGTGTGTGGCTATACGTGCATTTCATTCGAATTTGAGACTTGCATTGTGTGTGCCATTTTGGTACAGCCTGTGTGTATAGATTACATGCATGTCTATGGTATGTGTATGTGTGTATGCTTATGTGTATGTGTGTATGCTTATGTGTATGTGTGAATGCAGAGCCCCAATGCATGCAGACCAACAGCATGGCTGAAATGCTTGAAAGAGAGTGCACTTCACTATAAGCACTCAAGAGACAGGTAATGGCAAGCAATGGATTAAGGCTACAAGTATATTCTCCACGATAACCAAATAGTGGTTAGCGCAAACATAGAAAAATTATCACTCAAGTCACTTCTTTATTCTCTGCCTCATTATCATCATCATCAAAATTATTTTCATCACAATCACATTCATTAGCTTGAATGAATCTATCATACAGCCTCAAGATCTTACAATATCCCAATTATGAGTTCCAAACAGGAGAGTGGGTAATTTAATGTTACTCACTGGATTGATTATGACAACCAAAGTAATGTGTTGTTTAAAGATATATTAAAATCATCATCATCATCATCGTTTAACATCTGCTTTCTATACTGGCATGGGTTGGACGGTTTGACTGAGGACTGGCAAGCCAGGAGGCTGTAACAGGCTCTAATCTGATCTGGCAAGGTTTCAACAGATGGATGCCCTTCCTAATGCCAACCACTCCAAGTGTAGTGGGTGCTTTTTATGTGCCATCAGCATGGGGGCCAGTCAAGTGGCACTGGCATTGACCACACTTGAATGGTGCTTTTTACATGCCACTGGCACGGGAGCCAGTCAGGCAACACTGGCATCGATCATGCTCAAATGGTGCTTTTGTGTGGCCTGGCATGGGTGCCGGTCAGGTGACACTGGCATCAGCCACAACTACAATTTGCCTAGGCTATTCTTATTCTAGTATACACTCTCAGAGCATCCACCCCCACTTCTGACTTGGTCACCTAAGTAACAGAAGCTATCAACTACTTCTAGTTTTCCCCTTGGCATGTGATGGAATCTGTTTTCTGTACATCTTCAGTGTTTATTGCCCTTGTGCATTGGCTGTGAAAATCAGAAAACCCAGCACTCTAAGTTCCCAGATATTTCACCTCCAAACCATAGAGCAACTTAGAAACATTATTGTCTAGTTAGTTTGTATGTAAATGTGAGAGTCACAAATGAACAAATCACTAGGATATCAGCTGGCCAACCAAACAGCCAATAATTTAGATCTTGTCTGCCGTGTTATGTGTTATGTCACTGAAAAAAACTTATAACTCATCTGTTCATTCCCCACAATGTAAGTACATACTAAGGGCTGAGACACTGTTTATCACTGTAAGAAATAAACGACACTGAATAAGAGATGAATATTAGGATTACTGAATATTAGGCTCGAATACTGTGGGTTATAAAAAACGAGATAGATACAGCTAATAGTTGTATAAGTGAGTATTATAAAATGGAAGTTTGCTTTTCATCTATTCAATCTACAATCTCATTTTAAAACATATGGGAAGCAATTTCACAGAAACAAATATAATATTGGCTTTAAATTTTGGCACAGGGCCAGCACTTTTGAGGGAGGGAGTAAGTTGATTACATCAACCCCAGCGCTTAACTGGTACTTATTTTATTGATACTGAAAGGATGAAAGGCAAAGTAAACCTCTGCGGAATTTGAATTCAGAACATAAAGATGGATGAAATGCCACTAAGCATTTGCCTGAAGAGCTATCGATTCTGCCAGCTCACTGCCTTAGAAACAAATATAATATTAAGAGGCAACAGTAGAAGTCAATAACTCTGGATCCTAGAACTAATTACTTTGTACACAAACACAAAACCTCAGATTTCTAAATAAGAAAGGAGGTTATAATTCAGAAATTCATAAATTTCTGAAGGGAATTAGTTAATAAAAAAAAGTGAAATGACTATAACTAAGAATTTTAAAAATGGTTAAGGATTTATATCATCCTGTATAACCCATCACCCATCCTTACAGTAAGATACAAAAGGGTAGCATACAGTGGAAACCAAAGAAGGAATATAAAAGAAAATAATACCTGCACAACGATGTCATCAATTTGACTATGCAGTTTCTTAGCATAGTCCTTCATAGCCGTCTTTGTACCTTTCTTGATTTTATTGTAAACATCTTCCACTTGCCATGTCCACCAAACTTGGTTACAAGCAAGACACACCATTCCCAAACAGTTAAACATGCACTGGACTCTGAAAATAGAATAGACCATTCTTGAACTCCACCATCTAATACTAATTATTCTAAAATTCAATTGATTAACTTCTCTACAATTGGCCACTCCATAATTTGTTTTACAGCTGACAGCTCTTTAATTCAAATATTTTAGTTTTCCACTCAATAACTCTGTTACTTATTGTTGACTGGACCTATTATTGTTCAGTTCTTTACAATTAACCACTTTATTATAATACAGTCGCCTTTATTTCATAATTATCATTTAATGTCCACTTTTCCATGCTTGCATGGGTCAGACGGAATTAGTTGAGGTAGATTTTCCATAGCCAGATACCCTTCCTGTTGTCAGCTCTCACCTGTTTCCAAGCAAAGTAATATTTTTCTGTAGCTAAAAATGTTTTTCACAGAAGACTGGAAACAAACAACCTTATTTGTATGATGATGATGTTCATTTACAACCACCATGGTACACACACCACGAACACACATACACATGTTTATATGTATTATGTATGTATGTATGTATATGTGTGTGTGTGTGTGTGAATGTGTGTGTGTGTGTGTGTGTGTATACATATACATATATATATATATATATATATATATATATATATATATATACATATATATGACTTCTTTCATTTTCCATCTACCAAATCCACTCACAAGGCTTTGATCTGCCCAGGGCTAGAGTAGAAGACACTTGCCCAAGGTACCTCTCAGTGGGACTGAATCAAAAAACCATATGATTGGGAAGCAAGCATCTCAACCACACAGCCATGCCTGTACATATATGTTATAACAACTAATGATACCCAGCAGCAAAACAGGTAAGAAAACAAAGAGATCAGCTCAATAGAAGAATACTGAATTAACAAGAAACTGATACTAAATTTGCTGAAACTAAAACTGAATCTTCTAAAACAAAAATACATGAATCAAAGTGTCCGAAACCTACCGTGTTTTATTATTAGCACAGTAATAATATATTGCTTCTTTGGTAATCAGACGATTTGTTGTTCTCATTTCATTAAGTACATTGGTCATCCAATCTTCAACTCGTCCCTCAGCCATAATATGGTGATGGAAATTCATCATCTCCTTCTCACTTGATATCATTGCTGTAGCTAATGTCTCACCATTGGATCCAATTTCAAATCGAAGGGAAGCAATGTTGTCAAACATCTTCAAAGCAAAATTAAAAATTACAAGTATTAATCACTTTATCAAAACCAAAAAGGTAAAGTGTGTTACCCAAGGACACAATTCATTCAAAATGGGATTTAAACTCACACACCAGGATCCAGGAATTTAACATCTTGCAGTTTTAAATTAATCCTTTACCCGTCCTGTGTATTATGTGGTACACAAGACATATTTTCCTGGTATCCAGGTATCATATGTCATATACACATTCCCAATTTTTTCTCAATCACTAGAGTAATGTGGGAAAACATATGAAACAAGGACAACATATGAAACAAGGGGTAACTAAAAGTTTGAAAACATGAATGAGCATTTAGGACAAACTTATGAAAATGCTTTGGACAAGCAAAGGGTTAGGCATTAAACCATGAACAGATCAAGTTAAGTATCTTAGTCTAGGACACAGTAAGATTCCTATGGTAGAAGAAGATCTCATGAAACAGAAACCATAAGTCTCGTAACTAATAGTTTAATCCTTTCTGCTATGTGCAGAAGGCCTGAAATTTTGGAGAGAGGGTAAGTCAATTACATCGACCTCAGTGTTCAACTGGTGCTTATTTTATTGACCCCAAAAGGATGAAAGACAAAGTTGACCTCAGTGAAATTTGAACACAGAACATAAGGATGGATGAAACGCTGCTAAGCATTTTGCTTGGTGTGCTACCAATTCTGCAAAATAATGTATACAGAAAAGACAATACAAATAATGATAAGAAAGTACCTTACTAGATTTATTTCATAAATGAAAAACAGAGATGAAAAAAGGAAGCTTTCAAATTTCTGACCATCAACTTCTGTAAATGCTTTTGAATAGAGTTACCATCATTGGCAAAAAGTAAGTTTCTATATGTCATTGAAGATAAAACTTCCTTTCAAAAATAATATGACATGCAACAGATCAACCAAATTTTATTGGCAAAATGATTGTAAGAAACTTAACAATTCTTGATTACAAATCTTTACTAATAATTTTGTACATCAGACAGAAAATGTTATGAAATGCATATAGATAAAACTTATTCATATTCAAGAGATGACACCAAAGATTAATAAATTTATCTTTAATCTCACTAACCCATTCTCAGTTAATAAAAATAATCCAAAATATATACTTCTTCGGTTGATCTCACCTTAATAATATGTTCCTGGACACATGTTGGTTCACTGCTACCAAGTATACTTAGCAGTTCATCATCAGATATAAAAAAGAACCGTGGAAAAGAGTTTCTCTTTGAGTCTAAATAATCATTCAGAGATTTCTGACATTTCTCAAGTCCCAAGCTTAGCATCTCCAAATCTTGTGCACGGTTGGGTGTATGACATGAGTCTTTGATGTTAGGATTCTTGTATGTCTCAGTCATAATCTATAAACAGAGTAACAGGATTTCATTTGTATTTATAATGCATTAAAATTCAAGTAGCTCTCACATCAAATTGTAAAGTTTGCATTTGAAAAGTTTATAAGAGAATGATTAATTTGAGTAATTTTGTTGTTACAAACCATGTGTTCAGTCTGAAATTTTAAGTATACTTATACTCTACTTTTCTTTGTCTAGATGGAAGGTTTATAATCCTATTGACATGTGTAACTACACTATCACTGTTAACAGATCTTAGGTGTTAATCACTCTCAATGACTAATATTGATAACTGATTATTCCTAATGACTTACAGTTGTTAAATATTCACTGGAATTAAAAAGATCTTAATACATAGTCATATACTTTTACCCCATCATTTTCCATGTCAACATAGTTGGATAAGTAGTTACAAAAACACACAAAAACACACATACATACATACATACATACATACATACATACATACATACATACATACATACATACTTACATACATATACATACATATATATACACATACATGCACATATGGTGGGCTTCCATACAATTTTTATCTACTGAATTCTACATATCCAAATCTAGAGTAGAAGACACTCAAGGTGCCAGTCAGTAGAACCCAAAACCAAACTTTTCAATCACACAGATATGCCTGTACCTATAGGCAAGTGTGTGCAGATAGTCATGTCTGCATCTAACATCTTAACTTCACATCTATAATTATGTTGTGTACCCCTTTGACCTACGAATAGTCAAGAAGGAAGGTAAAAAAAATAGATAAATACAACCCTCTTAAGTATAAAATAACCCGACTATGGAAAATGAAGAAGGTGAAGATAGTGCCAATCATTGTTGGATCCTTAGGGACAGTATCAGAAGACATCAAGAGGAATATAAAGGACATTGGAACAGAGTGCCCAGTAGAACTGTTACAAAAGGTTTGTCTCTTTGGCATGGCCAGAATAATCAGGAAAGTATTAGATAGCTGAAAAAAACAGCACGCATGGTACCATAGGCTGCAGGCAGCAAGCCTGCTATGCATGCAAGACTCCAGGAGCTCCAACAAAATCTGAGATAAAAAGAAATAATAATAATAATAATAATTTCTTTCATAAAATTTCTGTCAAACAACTTGTATTAGTATCATTTAATGATGTCTTACCTTTTTAAACATCTTATGAATTTGGTCAAATTTCTTGGCTTCTTCAGGTAACTGAGCACGAATGTCACCACCAATAAAAATACCTTCAAGATACATCCATTTACGTTGGACCAACATCCAAAGCTTAAATATGATACAACAATTGACCAAATTGAATTTCCTCAGAGAGAAATATATTATTCATAAACAACAAAATGAAATGAAATCCAAGCAGAAATGCTTTTCCTACCAGCCACACTGCAACTTCCATTCCGAATCCAAGTCCACTCACAATATGGAAACATTTCTCATGGCCTCAGTAGACAAAATGGAAAAGGCATTACCCTGGATGATCGTAGGGGAGATGTGCTGGTTCATAAAGTATGAACCTGTTTCTGAAGCAAAACTATGACTTCACATTACATTTGGGTCTGTATTACACTTAATGCATTGCTCTACAGTAGAGAATCATTTTCGGCAATCTTTCAGTACAAGTCCTAAATATCGGCCTTTTCCGTAAAAAGTGTCTTTGGCAATCTTTACCAAAGATCGGCCTTTTCTGTAAAAAGTGTTGGAGAGAAACAGGGAAACAACATCATAACAGCGAAAGACATACAGAGAGCGTGATTTATTTTGAAGGGTTTAGAGTTAGGGTTAGGGTTAGGTTTACGGTTAGGGTTTGGGTTTGGGGTTTGCATTAGAGAATTCCGTCCCTAACCGTAACCCTAACCCTAACCCTGACACTAAAACCCTAATCCTAACACCATAGTGAAGATCGTGCGGGTGTTACGGAAAAGGCCGATATTTAGGACTCGTACCATAAGATCACCTCATTTTCAATTCAGGAGTGACTGGAAGCTGCATAAGAACCTATAGGATGCACTTTGAAACTGAGAAAAATATTGAACCTTTAATTTTACAAATTCAGTTGTATGCACATAATCACACTAAATAACATTAATTAAAATGTTATCATGGCATTAATCACCCAAATAGTTATAATGCTTTAAATACCAAAACTCCAAAAACATCACAGAGTTTAATGTTTTAAATTTAACAAAGCTTCCTTTACTAAGAAGGTTGATTTTGATTTGCTTTGGAGAGCTCAGAGATTTTAAAGGGACTCATGATGCTGCAATTTTTAGTAGGTCTGAAAGTCTTTTTCTCTTGCCAAAGGGGTCTCTTTTATACAATTTATAATACTGATTTAACATATTTCCAAAACTTTAAATATTACCAGTATTCAAAATTGTTTTTATTTTCTTAATGATACAGCTGAGACAAAACTTCAATTTCCAGTAACTACTCATACTCAATAACTATACCCAATATGACAGAATAAACGCCCACAAGTAGGTGTTTGGGGAGGGGGGTATTTTTGTGGGGGGGGGGGTTCAAGGAGGAGGCTATAATGGATGCTTTTTGGCTGTAATAAAGGTATGACTAACTCATGATTACATTTAGACAAGCATTTTGGTTAACAGAATTTGTGCTTCATGAGGTGTTGAAAACAAGCAGTATTGAATTACTGTTCTGATCTTAAAACTTAAAGGGATTTTTTTATTCATATGGTTTATTTTTATTTTTTAAGAAAAATTTTTCAGAGAAATTTTACCTGCTTTGTGAGACATTCCCCACCTCTGTTCTACAGAGTGAATAAAATAGTAAATATGACAAATGAGTCATTTTACAAGCTTGCCAAATGCAAATTCTTTAAAGCTATTTCATAATGACTTCACACACACACACACACACACACTGATGTCAACAAATTTCTAGATTCTATCACTGTACTGAAAATATCACAAATTTAAATCATAAAATAATAGAATTATGTTCTAAAGTCATCAACTTACATCAAGAACTTCAGCAATTAATGATAAACTTTTTTCCCATCTCTGGACAATCATTAGAAATGGCCCAATAAATCGAGAGGTTGACATACTCTGCAAATTCATGGAAGTATCATCAAGTGCTTGCAAGACATCATCTACACTGCCAAGAATATAACCCCTGTTCGAAGTCCCTTTCATATAGGGCACCACAGTAAACTGCATTTTTGACCACATTTCCTCAACTTCTTTCACACCCTAAAAAAGATGAACGAAAAATGTAAACAAAAAAATTAATTAGTGCAAGGTCATCAGCATAGATAATAATAAATTAATAATAATAATAATAATGATAATAATAATGATAATGAAATTATTGTATATAGTGCTCAGGTGCACTACAACTCATCTAAGGTGCATGTACAGTAAATATAATTATGTACAAAAATCAAGAAAGTGAACAGAGTAAGTCATGATATACAGGTGCACATGCATATGGAAAGCTCTCCCCCAAAACAGGTGGTGCTGCCCACCTTAATACACCGGCACCCTGGGGTTACCGTTTGCCTTTTACAGGCTTGCACAGGCAGATGGACATATCAGTAGCTTCCTTTTTTCATTGCACAGACAATCTCTAAAACAGCAAAAAAATTTGATGAATTCATTTTTTTTTCATTACAAATTGTATGTCTAAGTACTCACCTTTTCTATAGCCATTTCTTTAACTGCACTGCTAACAATTTGCTGAATACAATCATGGAAACGATGCAGTTCCATAGCAAATATTCTTTCTAGCGTGAATGTGTCTGGGTCCATCTCAAATACTTGACCAGTATTCTCCATAAGCTTTTTCCAATGTCTATACAAAAACCAGAATGATATTGTTTAGAAAACATTTGTAATAATTTAATTTGTTGATTACTACAACAGCATCTACAATCTTTGCCACTTTATTTATTTAGCCAATTCCTATAACCACACTTCCAACACAATCAGTATTTTCCTCAATGTTAGCAATGTTGTTATTGCTGCCATTATCATTATCAACAGCAGTATTTTTATTCTCAAAAACAAAAACAAAAAAGAAAAGAATGACATTAAAAGTACTGACTAAGTTTTGTATAAAGAAAAACACTACAGCACCAAGCTATAGAACTGATATAAATAATTAAAGGAATATAAAACAAACCTCTCTCGCAAAGCTTCATTTTTTAAATCTACAAACAATGGTAAGGAATCCCGAAACTCTTTCATTCGTTCTTCAATTGATTTGCCAACTGGCATAGCTTTTGCTTCTTTAGAAAGTTTCCGGAATGCTTTAATAAAATTTTCAATCCCTGTTTGAAGAAGCTGAATATTCAGATTGGCCCATAAGGTATTTGACCATTCTTCTCTAGCTTCCTATCAAAAAGATATATTTTATTTTGATATGTTAGTTTTCCATTTTTACGATGAGTAGAGTCATATAAATAACAGTGATTAAGTTAGTCTCTTTAGGTCACTTCAAATCTGATGGCAAAAGTGCCACACTTTAACAATCTAATGCAAATTATTCTTTTCTCTTTTACAAGTTTCAGTTTCCAGACTGTAACCATGTAGAAGTCAATTTTTGGAATAGGTAATATTAAACTCAGCTGTTTTGGAATGGGTAATATTATAGTCAACAGGAATTTAATTTGTGGAAAAGTAAAAATTGTTCAAGCTTTGCCTGTCCAAATCCTTTTCACATGCTAGTCCTATACGTCAATGCTTGTTTAACACTTTGCCTGTCCTGTGTATCACATGTGATCAGTTAAAAAGGTTTAAATACAGATTAGTTCAGTAAGGCATGTATGACAAACCACTAGGAAAGAGCAGATTCTATAACAATATTTAGGTGAAGAATCTGTAGATGCCCAACCAAGTCAATCAGAATATTTGTTGCTACATGTGTTTATAATTTCAGTGAGCAGACTGTCCTCTGATCCTTGCTGATATATACCAACCAATAATAAATCAACATTTGTACTGTGTGAACAGCAAGATTCAAAAAAATGATTTGCATATTTATTCTTAATATATTCCAGCAGATTTAAACACAAATGTATTAATTACTGTTGTGTTCATCAGTCTCTCTCCTAAAGGAGAGTAACCATGTAGCTCATCTACAAGAACCTGCTTGCCTTTCTCTTCCTCCTTTCCTTCATACTTTAACCCTGCGTCACCTCACAGGAATGTTAGCCACCCCACCCAGGTTTTGCAGTCTTGAGTCCAAACCATCCAACTCATGCCAGCATGGAACACAATTGATAAATGATGATGATGATGACGACGGTAATAATGGTAATGATGATGACATACATACATATATATGTACAAATATATATATACATACATATATACGTGTGTACGTGTGTGTACAGGGTGTTCCAAAATTAAGGTAACCAACTTTTTTCAATTTTGCCAAAGCAAAATATTGTCATATTTTGGGTCCAAGCATTGTAATGCAATGGTAAAAGAACACAATTATGACACTACCACATTTATTCGATATAACCACCTCTGTTTTGAATTACAACCTTAAGACTAGGTGTGAATGCTTCACATGTGGCATATAGCTGTTCCTGGAAAATCAAAGCCCATTCCTAACACTAATCATCTAGCAGAGTGGACTGAGTGCTTTTTATGTGACACAAGCACAGGTGAGGTCAGTTTTGGCAAGGTTTTTACAGCTGGATTCCCTTCCAAATGCCAACCACTTTTACAGTGTGGACTAGATGCTTTTTACATGGCATCGGCACTGGTAGGGTCACTGAGTAACTTGCAAGACAAAGATCCTTTGAGAGTAGAGGGACATTGGAGGAAGTGATCTTGTATCAGATGATGGAAGGTTATGATTTGACAGAGAGACAGAAACAGGTGCCTTGCTGTAGAGGAGATACATGGTTACCTGGCCTGAGAGAGAGAGAGAGTTAGAGTGATCAGGAATGAGGACAGAAACAGCTGCTGTAAAGGAGATACATGGTTACCCAGCTTGAGGGAAGAGCAGGAGAAGGAGAGAGTGAGAGACAGCAAAAGTGCAAGACAGCAGGAGAGAAATAGTGGCAGAGTGCCAGACATACTCACAGGGAACAGGGATCAGAATATGAATGGGATGGTCAAGTAAAAGAAGAGAGAGATAGATGGTGGCAAATGCCAGAGCATACCCTTGAGGTACAGAGGTAATGATATAAGTAGGAAGACATTGCCAAGGAAGCATGAGTAGAGTGAAGGGGAATATGCAGTGAGTGGTGAAAACCTGGGTATATTGCTTTTATTACAAGACTATGTACCTAACCCCAAATTGCATTTGAAATTCAACAAGAGAAAATAGTTTTATTACCTAAACTGCCATGAAACCCAGGGAGTGAAACTATAGAATATTAACATCTTAAACTATTAATGAATACATATATATTCTATTTTGGGCATTGATTACATTCTTCCTCGAGTGACTTCTAACAACAGTTTATTGCCTTGTTTGTATATGCATACCTGTATCACTTGATCAACCAGACTATCAGATATTGTTATACATCGCTGGTCACAATACACTTTGCATAGTTTTAGCTTTCTGAATGATGCCACCCTGCTGGCTAGACAAGCTAGCCAACATTTCTCCTGGTTAGGAGGCTAGTCCATTGCAGGCTTATCCATCTGCAGTTGAGTGAACTGGAGCAATGTGAAATGAAGTGTTTTGCTCAAGAACACAATGCAGAGCTGGTTTGGGAATTGAAACCATGATCTCTCGATTGTAAATGCAATACACCTAACCCCTAGGCCACATGCCCTCACACATATCTATATACATAATTCCAGTTCTTAACTATTTACAAACAGTACAAAATTAAAGAGCGATTAGGGTTAAAGAGTAAAATAAAAATAACTCACTTTAGAATGAGCTGGAATACATAGTGGGAATACATGAGCTGGAATACATAGCATGCCATAATTTTATACTTCAAAAAATTTTATAGATTGATCACTTACCTTCTGATTAGTATGAATTTTAAACAAGGCATCTAAACTGACCATTTCCTTTTGCACAGACAATAAATCACTGTACATTGTAATTGGAAGATCAAATAGTTTCTCAGCATTTGCTAATTCTTGTCTTTCAGCTTCAAACTTATTCATTTCTTTTGTGTAGTCTTTCATCAAATCCACACCTGTTTAAAGGACAAAAATATTAGGGAAAAGGTTAATCTTAGCATTCAAACTCTGTGTTAAGGACACATTAAATGCATACAAAATTAATCAAAACATGAGTAACATATTTTTACTCAAATTTTACGAAGAGTAGTAATTTCTTTGTCAATTAAGTCTCCATGCTTCCCAAAATTCACCAACAATTCATCTGATGTCTCCACCAATTTTTTTTTTAAACAACTCATTCACTGTTCACTTTCTGTACATTATATTATGTGCTGTTCATGCACTTTTGGCTACCTTTTATGATGAGTTGTTGTGCACCTGAGTTATGTATACAATAAGTTCATTATTATTATTATCAACATTTTACATCTGTTTTCCCATACAGCCATGGGTTCAATGGATCTCATACCATTTACTCCCTCATCATGGTCCACATCATCTAGCACAAACAGTAACAGAGAAAACTGGCCAACTTTGTTGTTGTGTATGTCTCACAATGTAGACTAAATGCACCATCACTGCAGAGATTATTTCAAACAGGACTAAAGAAACCCATTTATCTAGAATAATTATTTAGAGTTACTGCCTTCCTAGATGGGTAACCTGTGATGCAGCTTGTGGAATCAACATCTTATGTTTCATTTTTTGTATGGTTTCTATAGCCAGGTGTCCTTTCTATTTTACAGCATAGACTGAATGTATTTTATCATGCCATTAGCACTTAACATAATGTCTGTGGCAAGACTAAAGAGTCAAAATACCTTGATTACTTGTTATGTTAAGTTATTACCTTCCTAGATAGCTTGCCTGCATGCAGCTTGTTGTGGGGTATCCATGTTTCTTCCATTTGTTCCATAATTTTTAGCATAATAATTGAAGATGGATGTCTTTCCTGTTACCAACAATTCTAGCATATGTCTTTTATCCTGCCACCAATACTAAAGACACTCTCTACCATGACTAAAGTATCCCCTCTATATTGTATCATCTCAACAATGAACAAAAGTCCTTGATCAGGATGTAACAGCAAGTGTACATAAGGTTGAACTCATCATGGGAGGGAGAACCTTACAGTGACAGGTTGATGCCATCTCCATGAAACTAAGTAGACAAGTCATTTACATACAAAGGGGTACCTTATTATGTTGATGTCCAACTCTTATAGACTAAAGATAGATGATGGTTGTATGGTGAGAGAGGGGGATCAGGTAACCGGGGATATACTTATTATCTGTATAGATATGTATTGCCTTCTTTTGTCCAACTGAATATATACACACAGCAGCATGATGAGAGAAAGAGAGGGTGGATAGAAGAGAGGGAGAAAGATAACAACAATGACAATAAAAGTATAAATATAAGAGAGAAAAATTTAAATTAAAACATTACAAAATTGATTTTTAGCTTTCTTATAAAGATTTGACATTTGTATATTTAATTCAGAATTTACACACTAAAAAAATTAAAACTCAACAGACTTCCTTGATAGGATTTATACACAGGACAGTGGGAAAGATAGACATGCAACTGCAAACTATACAGCATATCATATCTCAATAATTAGATTTATAATTTTTCATATTCTCGGTCTACAGCATTGACATACTCCATATATAACAGAAATGCATGGGCAACCAAACTGAATGAAATATAGAATTCATTTTATAATATTCTTGGCAAAACCCACATCCCACGTTGAAGTAAGTTTTAATTAAACAGATTGTAAGTAAACAGATTCTAAGTTGGATAATGGTAACAATATTTGGAAAGTGCATATCTGCACTTGACTCTAAGTAACAACTATAGTACCAGCTGTTCTATCATAAATTACTTTCCAGCTAAATAGATTGAAGCATGTTACATATCTTACCTAAGAAAATATAGTTTTCTCAGACAAAGAAAATAGTATTGCATTAAGGTTATTTCAGTTAAAGAATACAACAGATATAAATTGTCTTTGATTGACATTTTTTAAACAAATATTTTTGGCAAAAGTTGGCTAATAAAACATGTCATGTCCAACTAAACATTAATCAATTTCAGATAATTTGTTTCCTGTTCAATAAACCAGTTCAAGTTCTTGCATATTAATATTGTATCAGCCCTGTTATCGATGAATTCACCTTGTCATATTTCACACATGTTGTTAATTTGTACGAAAGCTTTTATACATTACTATTCTGTATGTAAAACTTATCATCATCATCATCATCTATCGTCCATTTTCCACACTGGTGTGGGTTGAAGTCATAAATTTCTTTTTAGGAAAAACATTCAGAAATAAGAGCTTACAAGAATAATTTTAGGAAATGGTTGATATTCTTAACTGATTTACATTTAAAAAGCTTACATTTCAATATTACAAACTTTGATTCAAAGTGACCAGCTGTATGATTGTAATTATTTAAGAGATATATACAGATATATTGACTATATCTACACTATCGAATGCTTTTTTAAAATCAATAAAATTAATTAGATGTCCCGAACACATAAGCAATATGGAGCTATAGCAAAGAACAAATCAAGTTTCGATAAAGGAGGAAATATTTAAGAAAAAGTGGAAGTGTATTGGTAGCACAATTAGAAAAGACACACCAAATGTAGCGAAAAGTGCTTTACAGTGGAATCCGGATGGATATAGAAAGAAAGGTAGGCCTAAGAACTCGTGGCGTAGATCAACACAAAAGGAACTAGAGAAAGGGGGACATTCATGGCAGAGTATAAGTACAGAAGCGAAAAATTATGCGACATGGAATTCAATTATAAGTGGCCTATACTCCGCGTTGGAGGGTTAAAGGCAAGAGAAAAAAAATATTGACTATATAAAAGAAAAACAGAAACCTTTGTCCAAGTCTGCACCAACAGTACCAGGTCCTTCAGTTCTGAATCTTTCATAAAATTCTTTTAGTCTGTCACTGAACTCTGTAATTTGGGTTTGTGTTATCTGTGAGTGAAAAGTAAAAATGATAGACTTAGGGTTATACCATCTATATAAACATGTTGCTGTTGTGGCTGCTCCTAGAGAAGTTCAACATTGCAATTCAAGTTGAAGAGACAGAAAAGCTTTAATTGAATTAAGATTTGAAACATCTGGTGGGAAGCTGAGGACTGTCCCTCAGATAAGTTTGATCGAGAAATATACATTACTTTTAGAATATGGTTCCACATAGACAATGGTGCTCTATTGAAATACATTATCATCTTTTTCATTATAGCCATTGCCTACTCTTCACCTGGGGATATGATCTTTAGGAGCAAACACTGACACCTATCTGTAGATATATTTATATGGGTGTGCAATTGAAAAATGTTTGTTATATTAGTCATTTTTTGATATATCTGCTTCATATAATCAAAGCACATCCAATAAAATTCTATTTATTTGACTATCAAGCTTTCTCTCAGTCTATCCCTTCTATCACTTTTACAATGATTCTGTTCCTTAAAACTTACTACCTGCAAAATACTGCTATCTAAACACCTTAATGTACTTTCTCTCCACTCTCTCCAGCACCTTCACTGTAATTTACTTTCATACTCCATAGTATTTACTTTGCTCCACCCTTCTTGTATCTCACTGCTACTTCCTCACAACACATTTCTTTCTTCAACCACTAACCTGCGAACATTCAAATTGATCATTCACTACATTAATACACAGTAAAGACTACAGGCATTGCCTTACCTCCTCTAATAAAATCTGTAGAAGACTATAAACATCTCATAACTGTTCATCATTGAACAAAGTATTCTTTGAACATATGCTAATGCAAAACTGTCATCCATCAGTAAATATAAGCTGCAAATGAATTAAGAGTTTCATGCAGACTATCATTTTCCTCCAGGTTGAGCTCAACCAAACTACAGGAATCACCATTAACTTTTATTTTTTTCACTTCTATAACATACCTCAGTGAATTTTTTTTTCACAATTCTCAGGCTAAATTCAACATTCTTAGCTTTCTGTGTGAGATCATCCCAGAGGATAAATATTTCTGAAACTGATTTCTTTTCCTCTTCAGTAACCTAATAACAGATAAAACAAAGTTTAACAGATAAGGCAAAGTTTAATTTAATAGTTGGCACTCATAGCAACATCAGTAGCAGAATTACCTTACTTTACTGACTCCTGTTGAGAATCATCATCATCATCATCATCATCATCGTTTAACATCCGCCTTCCATGCTGGCATGAGTTGGACGGTTTGACAGGAGCTGGCCAGGCCAGAGCCTGCACCAGACTTCTGTATCTGTTTTAGCAGGGCTTTTTACAGCTGAATGCCCTTCATAACATCAACCACTCAGCAGAGTGAACTGAGTGCTTTTTACGTGGCACAAGCACAAGCAAGGACAGTTTTGGCAAGGTTTTTCCAGCTGGATGCCCTTCCAAATGCCAGCCACTTAACAATGTGGATTAGATGCTTTTTATGTAGCATCAGCACTGAATATTAAGGAAAAATTCCAAGGTGTTATGTGAGTGTTCCAGAATAGGGAGGTTTTTCATCAGGAAGAACAAATTACTAATCCTTCTTCAAGACCAAGTAACGTGATCTCTCTCACTTCCCTTTTTCTGACCAAAAGAAGGGTTCAGAAATGTAATACAAAAGCACTGAGAGAAAGATGTATAAATGTACTGGCTTGGGATTGCGACTGAAACGAAGCCAGTTGCTCAATGATTTCATGTCACTAGGGGTCATCAACGAGACCAGGATTTCTGAAATGTATGCACTTGTACCTGTCTTCTTGTACCTGAAGCTTTCTTGAAAATGTTCCAATTTTTAGTAATAATGGGAAATTGAAATTGTATCTTAGATACATACTGGGATTATGTGGAATTATCCAATAGAGGGAAAAGGATGTAAAAGCTCTGCAAATCTCAGGGAGTTCTAAATCTCTGACTAGTGTTGAAAAGATTTCCAAAATGCACCAGTCTGAAGACAGTGCAAATACATCAAGTCATCTAGACAGTATCTATGTAGAATACTTGTTATATCAACAGATAAAGATACTGTAAGATGTGAGTATTTTCAATGAGTTGGTTATAAAGACCAGAACTTGTGATCTGCATAATCAACTTAAAAAGTATGGGCAGGAATCAGGTTACTGGAAGCTTCAAAAGACTGGCTTGACTTATTGTCTCAAAAAGTCAATAAGATATTGTTCTGACAAGTTTAAACCCTCCACTCTCTGAATGCAATTTCAAACATCTAGTCAATTAGAGATTTCATACATGAATCACAATTTTCACTGATTTTGTATTATTTTATTAAAAACATGTATCTAAAACAGTGTAATAACTATAAGTAACCTACTAAAACATTATCTAATGTGCCTAAATATCACAGCTGGTGCATTTTATAAGCAGTCAGAATATTATAATAGATGCTTAAAAATTACCAAAGGAACCATTGTAATAAATCTCACCAACCTACCTCAATATTATGTAACTCCAAGGTGCGATACTGTTCCTGAATTAAACATGCTTTAATTTCCACATCAATTGACATCAGTCGAATTGAGTTGATGGTCATTAGAACAAATTTCAGGTCATCTAGTGTATCAGGGGGATGGTCCAGTTCTTTGTCTTTCGTCTACAAATTTAGTTGATCAAAGTAAGAAAAGTATATATATATATATATATATATATATGTCACACCAGACCTTATTGTTATTCACTATAGTTTTTGTTTGTTTTGTTTTTTCTCTCTCACTCTATTTCAAATACCTAAAAATGTTATGCATAGTCACACACATACACATACAATTACAAATATACAAAAAAATCAAGCAATGTTATAGGAATTAACTTTTCCTTTCTTCTTTCTAGAATCAATCAAATAAAGAGGCCTTGCACATCTATTAGAAAACAGTTTATGTACGTACACACACACACACACGCGCACACACACTCAACTTCATAGACATATAAGTATAACAGTAATAATCCTTGCTTTTGAGAGTGTATATCTATATGCAAGAACCACAACAAACAATGCAACAGTCCTGGTACATACATCAATAATTACAATGACCACAACACCCACAATTAAAAACAGAAGAACACTAACCTCAAAGAGATCTCTGATAGAGAAGAGATTTTCACGTGCAGAATCATACAGCAGCTTCCCAATGATGCTGATCCAGTTTAGAGCATGCTGTTCAATAGAAGAAGCTAGAGGCTTTATGGACATCTCAATAAAGTCCTGGTCTCGGATTACTGCTTGTTTGCGTATTTCTTCAATG
Organism: Octopus bimaculoides; assembly: GCF_046866305.1. Lineage (NCBI taxonomy): Eukaryota > Metazoa > Mollusca > Cephalopoda > Octopoda > Octopodidae > Octopus > Octopus bimaculoides. The sequence goes on from NC_142928.1 coordinate 96,914,647, forward strand.
CATAGATAGTAATGCTGGAGTTTATTATCAAAATCAATCAATGTGGGTTTGCTGAGAAACCATTTGTTTGCACTCAGTTGCTGGTGATAAGACAACAATAAAACGAAATTAGTAATTAATTAATAAGCAATAAAAATCTGATCCAAAATCTATATTCTCCCTTAAAATCACCTTCTTGTACCTTGTGAGTATGCTCTGGCACCCCCTTTATCACCATTTTTATCTCGTTCCAGCAACTCTCACCCATCGTCTCATAATGTGAACAAGCCATCTATCTCCTCTATAGCAAGACACTCTACCATACTTTAACCTTCAATACCTCACACAAAGCCATCTCCCTCTCTCTCAAGTACATTCACACTTATCCTTAGATGCAAGGGCTTTTTCTTTTTACTTTCTTTACTGTGTCTTGTAAGTTACTTGGTGACCTCACTAATGTCAGTGTCACAGAAAAAAAGCACCCAGTACACAGTGTAAAGTGGTTGGCAATAGGAAGGGCATCCAGTTGTAGAAATAATGCCAAAGCTGACATTGGGTCCTGATGTAGCTCTGTGGTTCATCAGATGCAGTCAAACCATGCAACACATGCCAGCATGGAAAACAGACATTAAATGATGATGATGATGATGATGATGATGATGATGATGATGACAGTAGCAACAGCAGTGGCATTGTTGACATGCCAGATCATCATCAGTTGAATGTGCAGTACTCTGTCTACTTAGCTATCAGCAGCTCTCCATGTATTACTGGTGTCTATTTAACCTGGTGAGAAAGTGAGCTCCTAGTGAAACAAGAGAAGGAAATGAACAGCAAAAGCTTAAAACCATACAGGATTTAAACCTAAATTGTTCAGGAATAAGAATTAAATCTAGCATTGTACCCTCTTCTGATAATTCATTGCTCTTAATATAATAGTTAATATTTTAAGTAAAGGACTTTTAAGGTCACATTTTAATTAAACACTTTACAGAATAATGTCCAAATTGGAACATTTATCAAGAATTCACCAAGAAGAAAGAAATCATTTTAAAGAAATTAAGTTAAATTTATATATCTTAATATGAGTTAGTGCTGGGTAGTTTAATTTTTCTACACTTTCAAGCCCATCCTAATATAAGGACAGTCAAAGAATGTACCAATGAAAAAAAGATACATGAAAAATTAATTTGATCAATGACTCAGAGTTCAAGCACTGAAGAGTTGAAATTAATCTCCTAGTGAAATTAAATCTTAATTCCAAGTTCTATTTCATTTCATTTATATTGATAATGTCTTTCAGAAAGTTGTGTCTGTCATACCTATTTCCTATTTCTCTAAACATTGCAGATTTTCTCCCGATATGAGAAAATTATTGGAAGATTAATCCAGTAATCCCTCTTGTCTTACCTTATCAACCACCAAGATAGATCTGAATTTCTTCCATCTTAAGAGGTTATTCTGGATTGCTGTAAGAGTTCTCTTTACATTATTTTCAATAACGTCTTTCAGTTCTAAAACAGATGTATGTCCAACAATATCATAATAAAATGAGAATACATATGGCTCATTTTCTCCTGGCATGGAAACTGGTGGGCAGAACAACACAGTACCATGCATCCACCGAACAAATTTCTTAGTTCTGGAAAGTTTAGAGTAATTTCAAATAAGATGAAAAATTAAACATGGCACAAAATGTTAAATGTGTTATATAAAATACAATAGCAATGAAATTGAGGTGATGGATTAATCACATGCCCATAAATTCAAACATTAAGTAGTTCTTCTAAACAAAACAGATATCTCTGTTAACCATTCAAAAAGTTCTACTTCACAACTAAATGAATCATAATAAAACATCCAAATGAAAAAACATGCTTCAGCAATATGCAAATTCACAAATGGCGAAAGAGTAAAGCAGTCACTCATGAATGAGTATGACTAGGTAACATGTGCCATGCTTTCACTATTTGTTTTAGGTGCTTATGTATAGCACTGACACCTTCTTGACTCGCATACCCATGATCCAGCAAAACATCCAGGATGTAACAACTGGAGAAAGAGTAGGCTGCACCAGCGCTGGGCTGATAATCAAAACAGCTGAGTAGACTTGCTCATGAAACGTTGCTTGGAAGTCCCACAACTCCAAGGACAACATCCCTTCAAGCTGGTGTCAAACACAGATGGTGAATACACTATGAGTAGAGATCAAAATCTGAGCAGCAAAGTTTTCCACAGGTTAGACAAGGAACCAATGAGCTGTATTTTGGAGGCAATCTGGCAGCAGCCACAACACTCATTAAGCCATTGACAATGCCTTGTTTCAGTGGTTTCACAAGCTCGATGGCAGATGGTCCTCCATCTGCTTCAATCCCCAGCAAGAGTTTCCAAATCCATAGGAGGAACATTGCATTTCTGCATGATGGCAGCAACTTGATCTTTGTATCTCTTCCTCTGTCCTTTAACAGATAACTGGCCTTCAGTAAGTTCTCCATAGAAGACAATACGTGGGAGATGCAAGTGGGGTATCCTGATGAGATGGCCAATCCAGTGAAGTTGACACTTGACAGTAAGAGATTTGATGCTGAAGGAGTTGCAGCATTCCATTCATGTAGAACCCTGTCTTCCCATGAGATTCATTGGAGGCACTTGATGTGAAAGTATTCAAGAATTTTCAAGTGAACACCAACAAAAAAGCATATTATTAGATTGATTGGTAAAACGGATATAAAAATGTTGTGCAAAGACAATTGTTTTACCCCTTATCATTAGAACATTAATACCATTTTGATTGAATTGTCATTTATATATTTATATGCCTGAGTTTATTATTTTTATATGAAGATTGTTCAGATTAGAACATTTTTTTTTTATTCTGTATTTATTTGAAATAATTATCTTTTTTAATATCATTAATTTCTAGATCATATTTCAATTTAGAGAGTGTACAGTATCATTAGAAAATGACATAGCTTTATGTTCCAGATTGAATATGCCTAGTAAAAACCATAAGGCCTTAAAATATGTACGAAACAGGATTAGAGAAATAACTACTTTATTTAGTTTATCTCAATATAACTGAAAACATACAACCTGCCTTTTGGTTAGAAATTAGAAAAGGTAAATAGCTGTTAAAATATATATTACAGCAAATAACTAAACATGTGAAAATTGATGTCAGACTAAGAAAGCAAATTTGGAAGTATAAAGTAAAATCCAACAGAAACTGTTAAAACAATGGAAATGTTTAAGAGTGAATGTAAAGAAAAAATTGTATGTTCCTACCCATCAATGCAGTCTCTAAAAGCTTGCATGGTCATGTTGAAAATATCATTGGCAGAAGGGTGAAGAATGACCTCTGGTGCTGCAAGAAGAGCTTCAATGTAGAATAAAGGCTTTGGTGAGGTAACCAAATAGTTGAAATATTTCAGATTATTGGTCATCATCTGAAAGTATATAGACAGTTATGTACATGGATATATGTGTATATACATATGTATGTATGTGTATTTGTTTTGTATTATACATAGTCTGATCAATAAGTATCCGGACTGTTGTCATAGTAATGAAGCTAAAGCATACAGAGTGAAGCCACTTGGCACAGATTGACCATGAGCTCTGCTGTGCACACGCACTAAGTTTTAACATACTAGATCCCTTCCACTGTTTACGGCAGTGCTTGGAAGGAAGGTGTGTAGCGTGTAATTGTCGCATTGCCCATGACAGAGAAAGTCATGGCAATACCTACTCAGAGGAGGGGTGAAGGGAGGAGGTGGGGATGGAGGAGGTGGGGATGGATGGAGGAAGAGGGGATGGATGGAGATGGGATGGGAGGAAGAGGGGATGGAGGGAGGAGGATGGGGATGACAGGAGGAAGAGGAGATGATGGAAGGAAGAGGGGATAGAAGGGGGAGGGGAGGGGAGGGGAGGGGAGGAGGAATGGCAGGGGAGGAGGATGGTGAGTGGCAGGGGAGGAGGAGAGGGGGGCGGAGGGGGGGGGGGGGATGGCAGGGAGGGGAGGAATGGCGGGGAGGGGAGGAATGGCGGGGAGGGGGAGGAATGGCAGGGAGGGAGGGGGGGGGGGGGGGGGGAATGGCAGGGAGGGGGGGAATGGCAGGGAGGAGGGATGAGGGGGAGGGAGGAGGGGGAGGGGAGGTGGAGGGGGAGGGAGGGGGAGGGAGGAGGGAGGAGGGGGGAGGGAGGAGGGAGGGATGGGGGAGGGAAGGGGGGAGGGAGGGAGGGAGGGAGGAGGGAGGGATGGGGGAGGGAAGGGGGAGGGAGGGAGGGAGGGAGGGAGGGAGGGAGGGAGGGAGGGAGGGAGGGAGGGAGGGAGGGAGGGAGGGAGGGAGGGAGGGGGATGGAGGGAGGAGGAGGGAGGAGGAGGAGGAGGAGGAGGAGGAGGAGGAGGAGGAGGAGGTGGTCATGGTGTTTCATAAAGCTAAATCTCGATATGTATGAAGACAATTATCATTTTTGATAAAATAAAACAAAAGTTGGTAGAACAAAGTAACAGAATAATGTATAAACTGGACAATTTATAAAGCAAGCTGCACCTACCTTTAATATTGATTCATAGACTCTTCTCTCCCAGTATTTATAATACTGATGTAGTTTGGGAGATTTCCCAGTGTTACTTTGGACCAGCATTCCTTCTATCTTGGTTATCAAAGGTCCAATGGCTTTGTATTTGCGAACTAACACTTCTAAATCTTTATTTGTTTCTTTCCCAATATATTCAAAATATTCCTAGTTGAAAATTTTAAATAATAATAACAATAATAATAACAATGACAACAATAATAATAATGGTTTCAGAAATTTAATTGTATTTTACAATATCTAATGGAATAAAAATTATTTTTATGCATTTGTGTACATTTAAACTAATTGAATATTATTTTACAGAATAATAGAATTAAAATTTCTTTGATTAAAACCCTTTCTAACATGAAAGTATCCAAAGAGCATTTGAGGTGCATAATGCTTTATGAGTACAAAAAAGGAAACTCTGAAGCCGAAGCGACTCAAAACATACACTCAGTTTATGGGAAAGAATGCTTGAATGAAAAAACTTGCAAAAGATGGTTTGCAAAATTCAGAAGTGAAGATTTCAGCCTTGAAGATGAAGATCGAACAGGACATCCAGTTGAGTTTGATGATAAGCTTCTTGAGGCATTACTTGAAGAAAATCCTGCATTATCAGTTGAAGAATTGGCAATAAAGCTTAGTTCAAACCATACAACTGTTCATTGTCATCTTCAACAACTTGGAAAGGTTCCTAAACTTGGAAAATGGGTGCCTCATGAATTGTCTGAAAGCAACCGCAAATCCCAAGTTGATATCTGCTCTTCTCTCCATTCTCGTGAACTCATTTCACCCTTTTTGGATAGACTTGTGACTGGTGATGAAAAATGGATCTTCTATCGAAATGTTAAACATCGTAAACAGTAGCTTGGTAAAAGGGAAAAATCTCAACTACAACCAAGAAGAGAACTTCATGGGTAAAAGGTTCTTCTATCTATTTGGTGGTATTGCAAAGGAATAATTCACTTTGAATTGTTACCACCTAATGCAACAATCAATGCTGAAGTCTACTGTTAACAATTAGAGCATTTGAACCAAGCTTTGAAGAAAAAAAGACCCGCTTTAGTGAATCAAAAAAGAGTGATGTTTCATCAGGACAATGCGTGACCCCACACTGAAAAGATCACATCACAGAAGATCGAAGAGCTTGGTTGGGAAAAGATTCCTCATCCACCTTATTCTCCTGACCTTGCTCCTTCAGACTACCATTTGTTTCATAGTTTACAGAATCATTTGGGGGACATAACTTTCGCAAGCCAGGAGGAGGTCGAAACTGACATCTCAGAGTTGTTCTCTTTGAAACCAAAAGTTTTACATTGATGGGATTAAAAAGCTTGTAAATAGATGGAAGGAAGTCATAGATAATCAGGGAAAGTACATTGATGATTAAATATCAATTAAATATAACATTTGATCACTTGTTTTCTTTATTCAAAATTCGGACAGAACTTATGGGATGACCTGATACAATATTAGTTTGTTGTCATTTCATCTTTCTCATTTTCATCCTTGCTATAATATATCTAGTATGCATTTGTTCATGGTCATTTTTTAAAATCTCATTGTAAAGTATTTATCCAAGTAATACCATAGTCATTTGAAGTCCCTTAGAAGCCTTATTCAACTGCTTGGCCAAGCTTTCTCATGGAACAGATGGTCCTTTTAAATAGTATAGACCGCATGACCATCAGGTTTTTTACAAAAAAGTTGGAGGTTTTGTAAATTTTATTTCTTCTGGCCAAGAAAGCATTTCTAAAATCTTTTTTCCTCAGCAGCATTGTCAGTAACAAACATAACTGACCTAAATTTCAACATCTTAAGCCAATTCTTTTCATATAAATTCAGGCTCCTAGACACAGCCTTTCAAGAAACTTAATAAAATGGCAATATTATATATATATATATATATGTGTAACTATACCTTACAAGTTGGTAGTGTTTCAAACTGATTTGTCATTAGTGTCTTAAACAAGTTAACATTCTCAATAACTACTAAACGTTGACAAATATCTCGTGCATTCTTTTGTATCTGGTTTACCAAAGACTCAAACTTTGTCAAGCTCTGCAATGAAACAATAAAATATATACAAACACATAAGATAGTGATTTCCAATTAATGCACAAGGTCAGCAATTTTGAGGGAAGTGTTTAATTGATATCATTGACCCCAGTAATTGGGTATTGCATTATTTTATCAAACTTAGAGTGATGAAAGGAGAAACTGACCATGGCAAGATTTGAACCCAAAATGCAAACAGCTAAAACAAAAACTGCAAAGCACTTTTTCTTATGTTCTAATCATTCAGCCACCTCACCACCCTTTAACACATATTAATAATAAAGAAAACCTTTGAAGGATGCAGAATGCTATAGATTTATAGAGAAAGGAGATGAATGGTTGTAACATTTATGATCTTGAGATATAAGAGGAATAGTTTCTTCCTTTTTTTGTTCACAGGTATACTCAAATAGAGATGTCAATTTTTAATCTTTGTAGTAGTCTAATCCCAAAGTAACTATTCCATTTGCCAAACACAAACTGGTTTAGCCATGTTGCATAGCTAATTCTTAGTTTAATATGATAATTTTACTAAATACATATAGGCGCAGGAGTGGCTGTGTGGTAAGTAGCTTACTTACCAACCACATGGTTCCGGGTTCAGTCCCACTGCATGGCACCTTGGGCAAGTGTCTTCTACTATAGCCTCAGGCCGACCAAAGCCTTGTGAGTGGATTTGGTAGACGGAAACTGAAAGAAGCCCATCGTATATATGTATATATATATATATATATATATATATATATATATATATATATATATATATATATATATATATGTATGTGTGTGTATATGTTTGTGTGTCTGTGTTTGTCCCCCCAACTTCGCATAACAACCGATGCTGGCGTGTTTATGTCCCCGTAACTTAACGGTTCGGCAAAAAGAGACCGATAGAATAAGTACTAGGCTTACAAAGAATAAGTTCTGGGGTTGATTTGCTCCACTAAAGGCGGTGCCCCAGCATGGCCGCAGTCAAATGACTGAAACAAGTAAAAGAGTAAAAGAGTAAGAGTATAACACAGTATGTATAAAAACTTTTATTTCATAACATATGTAAGTCATCCCAGGGCCTTAACCTAGACATAAACAACTGCCATCGCTGTTCTCAAGGAAAATGTGAGCTGTGACTTTCATATCTACAGGCAGTGTAACATATGTGAAAGGAAAGAATTTCAGACTTGACCCACCAAGAACCTATTACAACCAGGAAGCAGTCTCCATTCCAATCTCAAATGCTAGGATTATCTCACAGCATATTAACAATCTACTCACAGATTCACATCGTACAGTGAAGTCTCCAATACTAAGAGAATTCCAGTTGAGTCGTTTGGATCCAGCATATATGATGTTCTGCAGTTCATTCAAATGTTCTTCAAGAATGCTTGCCTGAAATAAGTGTAAGAAAATAGTCAATGAAAATACAATCAAACACTTTAGTATTATCAATCAAAACATGGTGTTTGTGTGAATCCAGTAAATATGTTACAATGTGTTTTAAATTTAAAAAAAAAAATTTTTAAATAGTAAATGAAACGTGTTATCTTCTTCATGCTACTGATCTAAAAACAAAATCGTGCCTGGTTCAACTGAAGTATACTCAACCATAACACAATAACTCCAACAATTTGTGGTAATATCTATATCCTGTCCAGGCTGGATGGAATAAGAAAACATCTTTTTTACAAGACATTCAAGAGAAACCAACAACAGAGAAGTACATAAATCAGCAGGAATAAAAGATTTTACAGAAGATATTTCATAACTAAATCAAACAAATATGAAATAAGAGGTTTTTATTTTTGTAATATATTTTTACATTAGTTAATCTGGAGAAAAGGGGCAGTACTAACAAGTCTCATGTATTCTCTTACCTAACTTCTTTAGTCTGACAGGTAGAGTAGAGTGAGGCTAGATACTATTCATTTTCACCTTGAAACCCTGCTATTTTGTGAGTAGAAGGAAAATACAGACAACTTAAGAAATTGAACCAAAAGGAAAGAGCTACAAACCTCAGCAAAATTTAATGTGCTCAGTATATCATAATAATGCTTCAACATGTTGTTTAAGCTTTCAGTATATCGTATGTACTTTTCTTCCTGAAATTAATTTAAAAGAAAATTGTACATAATTAAGATGGAAATTTAATAGACAAACTTTGTCTCATGCAAAGAAGAGTTTTATTTCTACAGGGTTAGCACAGAAAATGAACATAACATTCTTGATGATGTTGTGGCAGTTAGTTGTTTTAAAAGACACCACTACTTTAAATATTTTATTCATCAGGCCAAGGGAGTTTCTACATAGTTGCTTAATTTGCCAGAAGTCATAGCCAAATCACTCACAAATTGAATCATACCTCTTTGAATAAGGAAAGAACTAATTAGATAATGTAGTCCAAGACAAATCCCAAGAAAGACAGTTTGCCTTTCATCATAGGTCTGCTTAATCAGGGTTGAGCTGCAATTAGATAACATTGCATTCATCAACCTTTTTATTCACACTGAATCAGTAATTATAAATATTCTAGACATTTCCTCAGCTCCTTTATCCATCCTCTCCCTACCCAGAGATGAAGTCTGTGGCCAGTGTCCCAGGAGGCTTGTATTTGTAAGTGTTAGCTGCATGTGTGAAATTAGAGTGATCAACATAGTGTGTTTTTTGTTTACTGAAGTCTGCATTGCAAATATTTTGTGTGAATATTATACATCCATAGTTCCTTCACACCTAGCCATATGTGGAGGTTGTAAAGAAGGTAGAAGACATCAGATCATAGAACTGAAGAAGACTGCCACCATTTGTTGTTAGGAGCTTGTCATTCTGACTGCATTAAGATCATAACATTCAAGACCAACCACTGCTTTTACCACTAACCTCATCCTCTCTTCTCTCATCTTTCTCCTTCTCCCCTTCCCTCCTCTTCTTCCTCCTCCTCATTGTCATGATGATGATCATCATCATCATCTACTCAGTGAGCATCTTCAGATCATGTTTATTCTAGTCAACATCTACAGACTCTCTAGCCATTTAATTCTGTCTATGCAATTAATATCTAATCAACCAATATTTACTAACTATCTAATCAAGATTTAACATTTTGTCTATTTATTCCAAATCACCTGCATAATGAAGTGCCATACTCTAATTGTGGGAGGAGTAGGCCCAGGAAGACATGGAAAAAAGTGGTGACAAAGGATCTTTGGATGCTGAGTGTCGCTGAGGAAATGACAAGGAACTGGGGAATGTGGCAATTTGCTGTACCTGATAAGATACATTAGGCCAAGCAAAATCGCTGTCTTCCACACATACATGTGCCAGTGCCATTTAAAAAGCACCCATGCCAGTGCTGCGCTAATGCACCAGTACTGGTGCTGCATAAACACATCCATGCCAGTGGCACATAGAAAGCACCCAGCACACTGTTACATGGTTGGCATTAGGAAGGTCATCCAGCCATAGAAACCATACCTCAACAGACAGCTGGAGTCTGAGCAGCTCCATGTCAAACCATCCAACCCATACCAGCATGGAAAGCAGATCTTAAATGATGATGATGATGACTCTAGTCAATATTAGTCAGTGTCTGTCAGATCATTATATAAAAGTCGTACCATCTTGAGGTACCTATCAAATATCTAGATGCCTATTTCCATCATCTACCAACAAAGTTAGATCCAAAATATTTTACCTGCAATGCAACATTCCGTGCCAATTCAGGGACAGGAAACCCAAGCTGCTCCATGTATTTAGTTTCAGAGATAATTTCAAGAAGCATTGAGTCAAAATCCACAATAAATTTAAAATCATTAGCTGAATTAACTGAAAAAATAAAAGAAAATACTACATAAGAAAAGAAATACAAAATGAAACAAATCTTGATATAGTTTAATTTGGAAATTTCATCAGCTTTAAAATATTTGACTGTGTGGTAGGTGCAGACATGGTTGTGTGGTTAAGAAGCTCACTTTGCAACTATGTAATTTCAGGTTCAGTTCCCCTGCACAACACTTTGGACAAATATCTTCTACTATAACCCCAGGCCTTGTAAGTTGATTTCATAGATGGGAACAGTGTGGAATCCCATTGCTTGCTATTGCTTCAAATAACAATCAATACATAAACTTTAGCTAAATGTACTGAATGCATTCCATTGTGTCCCTGGGCACAACACTCAATTCTATATGTCACTGATCACCAAACTGTTAGAAGTTGTACCATATCTTTTACAATAGTGCATGCAATAAACAGCAAAGGACTTATCTTTACTCTACCAAATAGAAGAAACTTACATTAATTACCAACCCTCATAAGCTTCTAAGAGTGCTTGAACACATTTAATTTATTGCTATTTCTGAAGAGAATGATATGACTTAGCACATCTTACAGAGAAAAAGAGAGCAAGCTGGGAATATTAGTATGGTTAATATAGGGTCCGATTGTACCAGAGAATATTGTACCAGCTTAATATGTACCATGGTTAATATAGGGTTTGATTGTACCAGGGAATATTAGTATGGTTAATATAGGGTTTGATTGTACCAGGGAATATTAGTATGGTTAATATAGGGTTTGATTGTACCAGAGGGTTGACAGAATCCTTAGCATGTTAGCTAAAATGTATTTCAGCATTTAATTCCACAACTTTGCTTTTTAGTTCAATTCCTGTTGAGGTCGCCGCAAGACAACAAGCTGGCAGAATTGTAAGCATGCCAGGCAAAATGCTTAGCAGCATTTCATCTGTCTTTACATCCTGGGTTCAAATTCTGCTGAAGTCAAATTTACCTTTCATCCTTTTGGGGTTGATAAAATAAGTAACATTTGAGTACTGGGGTCAATGTAATCGACTTACCCCCTCCCCTGAAGTTGCAGGCCTTGTGCCAAAATTTGAAACTAATACAGAGTTTGATTGAAGGATTAAGTATAGTGTATGATGCAGATCCAATGAAAAATGCTATATGAGAACAGATATATCAATTTGGGAATAGGAAGTTCAAAACAAGAGTAGGTTGTAGTAATTGTTAAAATTAGAGAAGTTCATTCTAATAGACTAAGGACTGAAGGATGTTAGTAAAGATTTTCTCTTTGGTTTAAAGTTCCAGATTCTCTGTGCATAGGCATAGGAGTGGTTGTGTGGTAAGTAGCTTGCTTACCATCCACATGGTTCCGGGTTCAGTCCCACTGCATGGCACTTGGGCAAATATCTTCTATTATAGCCTTGGGCTAACCAAAGCCTTGTGAGCGGATTTGGTTAGACAGAAACTGAAAGAAGCCCGTCGTATATATGTATATATATGTATGTGTGTGTATATGTTTGCATGTCTGTGTTTGTCCCCACCAACATCGCTTGACAACCGATGCTGGTGTGTTTACGTCCCCGTAACTTAGCGGTTTGGCAAAAGAGACCGATAGAATAAGTACTAGGCTTCCAAAGAATAAGTCCTGGGGTCGATTTGTTCGACTAAAGATGGTGCTCCAGCATGGCCACAGTCAAATGACTGAAACAAGTAAAAGAGTAAAAAAAAAATGATTAAATAAAGAAGCCATCAATAACCACTAATTTTTAATCAAGAAATAGAACAACATTTATGCCTCACAACTAGAAATAAGAATCAAAGTGTAATAAATCATTCAGCCAAGTAGCTGCCTTTGGTGAATTTAGTGGTTTGCAGTTGTTGATGATATCAAATCAAAACAAAAAAAAAGATTACTTACTTGCTGTTCCTGATGAACATTGTTCCACTGGTGAAGAGCCTTCTTGATGGTTTTCACTTGTAGATACCCTGGTCAGCAGATTTCGTTTTAGTAAGTTGGGCAGCTTGTTTTCAACATCAAACCTCCATGAGTTGTAAATGTTGACTTCATAGCATTTCATGAGACGACCAACATTAAGGTATTTCTCCCGAGCCTTGATTTGAACAGAAGAGGAATAGACAATCATCATTATCATTTAGTGTCTGCTTTCCATGTTGGCATGGGTTAGATAGTTTGACTGAAACTGGTTAGCTGGAGAATTGCACCAGGTTCCAATCTAATTTGGCATGGTTTCTATGGCTGGATGCCCTTCCTAACACCAACCACTCCCAGAGTGTAATGGGTGCTTTTTACGTGACACTGGCATTGGCCACATATACAATTTCACTTGGTTTGACAAGTCTTTTCAAGCACAGCATATTGCCAAAGGTCTCAATCACTTATCACCTCTGTGAGACTCAACATTCGAAGGATGCTTTTTACATACTACCAGCATGGGTGCCTGTTACATAACACTGGCATCAGCCACGACTATGATTTCACTTGGCTTGACAGGTCTTCTCAAGACAAATGTATATAAATGCATAATAAACAGTATTCTTGTCAGAATGCTGCATACATACTTGCACAAATATTTGTGACTATTCATATTTTAGCATGTAATTGGCTCTGCATGCAAGTACAAGGAGGTGCTGAAAAGTTCCTGGCTTTAAGGGTATCGCAAAAGGCCTAACCTTCTGAGTTCTTTTACAGGGTTTAGAAAAACTGAAAAACTGCTGCAGTAAGTGTGTAAATCTGAGAGGAGAATACATTGAATAAAATCATAATTAACTGATCATCCTGCATTTTCTTTTACCCAAAGCCAAGAACTTTTCAGCACCCCCTCATATGTATGTGAGGAAGTGTGTGTGCATGTGTTAATAAACTTCTTTCTATTCCTCATTCTATCAATTTTGGCATGCCTTAGAGTTTGATTTTGTCCCTTACTTATCCTCACTTCCAGCAACACCCATTCTTACAGAGATGATACTATCTTTCATTCTTCACTATAAACCATGTTTTATCCACCATATACCATGAACAGAAACCTCAAAATCATCCTATAGTGGGAATATGCTATTTTGTCTCTTTCAACAGCAAGAAAACACGAGCTACTCTTATCAAGAAAACATCATGCAATACACCTTCCCTACTCCTCACCCTTGATCTGTATTCCAATGACTGGCCTTTTTTTTTCAGGACTAGAAAATACTTTGTCCCTCAATAAAACTCAGATGCAACTCACCATAGAATATTGATCTTACACCTAGAATAAATAGTAAAGAGTAAAGACTCCCTTTGGTCATGAATGGCCATAGGATTACACCTAGAAAGTTTCCCTCCGAAGCACAAGTCTAGGCAAGGTTGTTTATGGAAGACCAGCAGTCACCCATGCACACTAGCTTCCCTTCTCCATGCTTCCAATGTTATCCAAGGGAAAGGCAAAGACCAATACAGCTTGGCACCAGTGATGTCACAATTCAATTCTACAGCTGAATGAACTGGAGCAACATGAAATAAAGTGTCTTGCTCAAGAACACAACACACAGCTCAGTCCAGGCATCGAACTCACTACCTCATGATTGTGAGCCTGACACTCTAACCACTGAGCTATGTGCCTATACCAAGGATAGCGATCCTGCTATACACGCACATCCTAGACTGCAACCAGAAGAGAGCTGACTGATTGACATCAAGTCACTCACAGACATGTTCCAGTCTCTAGCCCACAGGTGTGAGCTAGAGACTGGAACAATTAAAATAGCCTCTGCTCCTTGGAACTGCCAGGGCTCATGCTACCTCTACTCAGGTAATTCTTTACCTACTTGTCTCTCCTCCTCTCATCACCCTTGCTGTGTCCTACATCTTAGGCCCCACTCTAATCACTACCTCCAGTCCTTCCTTCCCAGTAAATTAACACTCTGGAATTCATGCCTTACTCAGCTCTTTCCTACAAGTATTGACATGCAGTAGTTCAAGAAAAATGTTAATGACACCAATTTCACAGCTTAGAAAGGGTTTGCAAAGATCTTGTGCAATGCTCTTCCCTGCAACCCAGCAAGTAACAGTAAAAATTCAAGATATTTTATATTCATTAATGATGCATTGAATTCTTTTTACATTGTCTTTAAACTGTATTTGCTGGTGTATAAGATGCACTCTTGCATAAGACAAGCCCCTACGTTTTTGTGGGGAAAATGTTATGTTTTGTGGTAAAAAACAAATTTAGATTTTTATCATAGACTTATACCCTTTGTATCACATCCATAATACAATCACATTAGACACATGGCAATTTTTTGTTACACTTATGATCTTCGAATGTTGAATCTCATGGAGACAATGACAAATAACTGAGATTTTTGGCTGTTTGCTATGCTTGAGAAGACAGATCAAGTTAAGTGAAATCATAGTCATGGTCAGTGCCAGTGACACATGAACAGCACCCATGCCAGTGACACGTAAAAGGTACATGTGCCAGTGACACATACAAGACACCCAGTTGGCATTAGAAAAGGCATTCAGCTGTAGAAGCCAAGCCAAAACAGACTGGAACCTGGTACAGCTCTTTGTCTTACCAGTTCTAGTCAAACCATCTAACCCATGCCAGTATGGAAAACAGATACTGAATGATGATGATGATGATGATGATGATTTATGAAGTAAAAGAAAAAGCATGTCTTATACATTGGCATATATGGTCTTTCTTTTCGGAGTGTGGATTTTCTGCAGAAGCATTATGCTGTTTGATTGTTATTCCATTTCTTGATTATTCCTTTTCCAAGATTTATAAACATTTGCAAATCAAACAAATTTTTTTTATATAATGCTAAAATTCCACCAAGATTGTCAACAACCAAGCCATTATGAATAGTAATAACCACAGAAGAAAAAACACTTAGAGCTCAAAGAAACAAATAATCGGCAGCATCCACAATTAACAGTTGATAAAATTGGTAAAAGAAGCTGTAAATATTAAAATAATTGTGTCTCTAAAATTAAGTAGATGAAATATGTTTGATACCTCTTACCTTCTTACCAGTTTCTGTTCCCATCATCTCTTCAAATGAAAGGAAAGAAATGATGGTATGTTTTATCTTGTGAAATAGTGATCGTTCCCAGTAAATGCGGCCAGCACATGGTGGCATCATTTTGAATAGAATGGGATTTTTCCGGTTTTTAATAAATTCATCTTCCACAAATACAACCTAGAAGAAAATTAATTGAAATGATAATGAAAGGATTTTGTATTAAATTTAAATATTTCTGCATTTATATTTCATATATTTTCATCTACTTCCCCATGCTATATAATATAATTTTTTATATATCCATCTTATTTACTATGGTAATTAATATAGAATCAGAGGGATTATGTATTTATACACAAAGTGTATAATGTACAGGACTTCTAACCAAACTTCAGTGATATTTGTTTAAATAAGATACATTTACTTCTTGCTTATAAGAGTCAACAAATAGAATTAGTTATAGTCATGTGTTCCAGCACACCACACAAATAGAAGAAACATCAAACACAAGTCTGCAAGATACATAGATATATTGGTTGTATGCATGTGCTTGAAGCAGAAGTACGATTCCACCTATGATGTTATATAATAACTCTTTATTTCTGAGAAGAAGAGGAACAGAGTTCTAAGGACAATGAAATTGAACTACAAAATACATATCTTTCTTTACTTAACAACTTTTGTCTAATCGCTAAATAGCTAAAACATCTATCACAAAGGTAACTTGTCTTTGTAGTACCTGACCGCTCTAGAAGTGCAGATTTTTTTACAGCTACTATCCTATTGATTAGAATACTAAGAATATTAAGTATGTTCATTGTACAAAAAAGAAAGGTAGTGTGCTTCATAGTCAGAGTAAAGACCCCATTCAGTCATGAATGACTATGGGACTGCACCTAGAAAGTTACACTCTGAGGCACAAGTCTGGGCAAGGTTGTTTATGGAAGACCAGCAGTCACTGATTCATACCAGCCTCCCCTCTCCATGTCATCAACGTTATCCAAAGGAAAGGCAAAGACCAATACAGCTTGGCACCAGTGACGTTGCAACTCATTTCTACAACTGAGTGAACTGGAACAACATGAAATAAAGTGTCTTGCTCAAGAACACAATACACAGCCTCATTTGGGATTCAAACTCACTACCTCATGATTGTGAGCCTGACACTCTAACCAATTGTTTCATAGTAAAGAACAGAGAAAGTGAACTAGAAAGGAGTCTAAGGAACAAGAGTAAAATATTATGCAAGCAACAAGAGGCACAAATACCACTAGTACGTTATACAAGAGGGTGCTGTAAAGTTCTTGGCTTCGGGTAAAAGAAAACACAGGAGGATCAGTCAATTATGATTTTGTTGAACATATTCTCCTCTCAGATTCACACATTTATTGCAGCAGTCATTCAGTTGTTCTAAGTCTTGTAAAATAACTTGGAAGGTTGGGTTTCCAACCAGGCCTTTCACAGTACCCTTAAAGTCAGGAACTTTTCAGCACCCCTTCATATAACTTAATTGTATAAACAGATATTGAGTATGACAATGGCAAGTTTTCTTGTTATTCTGTTAGAAATGTTTCACCACATTTTATCCTGTGAACAGCAAAGTAGCAAAAACAAAATAGAAAATGAAAAATATAAAAAATGGAAAAATATATTTACAACAACAAAACTTATATAATATTACTCTACAAATATGTTAATAAGCTAACAAACCAATTATTAGTGTTTCACTGAAAATGACACATCACTAAAGCTACATCAATGATAATACTAGTAAAGTCATGCTACAAATACCACAAGTACCACCACAGTTCAATTATCTCATCTTTTGTGTTGTTTATTACTTGAGGATGAAATTTTTCCAATCATATGAGAAAGTTTCAGAATTCCTACGGTGCTCTCGTAGGACAAAGTCACATCCCTCTTCTGCTATATTCCAGTTTTTAATCAAAGTTACAGCCCTGTAATTTCTATAGACCATTCCAGAATATATAAAATGCTTACTTCTTTTTTATACTGTTCTAAGATCTCTGTAAACTTCTGCATCAGTTGTTTATTAATAGATTCTCTGGAACGAATGTGTTGAAATTTAAGCAACATATCAAAAGCTCCCTCTGCTGATCGTAAGTTTTTAAATGATTTGTCAATAAAGCCAGCAGCTTCTTGTTCAATTGACAATACTTCTTTCTGGAAATTATCCATCAATGTTTTCCATAAATATTTGTTTGTTAAGGAAAATGGATCAAAGCTTACCTGAAATGATAGATTTTAATAAAGAAGAGCAGTTAAAACGTTTGGAGACATTTGTAAAAGGAGAGTAATAGAAGTAGAACATCAACTTTCCCGACACTGAAGGTCTGGAAACTCTTATAATCCATATTGTTTTATGAGCAGAAACTTAAATTTCGCACAACCTCAGACTAGTTTATAGGTTAGTCCTGTATTCTGCACAGTACAGCATTAATAAACTTGTATCATTTATACTAATGTTCAGGTGACTTCTATTTCATTTAATTATTTAAGTAAATTTAATATTTGTTAAATTTAGAGGTGACCAACCCTAGTTTGAAAAATATCAATAATTCTGAAAGTCTTTGGAGCCAAAGGTTCAGAAAAATCAATTTTGTACCTGTATAATGCATACATTAGAGATAAAACATTATATGGTTGCTGTTTAGCTCCAAGGCAGCCTTAATCAAGCAAGATTATGATCAACCGAGGCAAAATCAGCTGTTCTTTTCCATATATCTAGAATTGCCTAGTCTAAATTACCTTTCCTTTTTGTCGGATGAAAGTATGTGGTTGGTAGGAAATTTTAGCTTTTATTCTAACTACCTAAGTGCACACACAGAGGGTCACTTTTTGATTTGGTACTGTTGTGCTTAGGTATCACCTGCTTCTAAATATATTCAGATTTTAGATAATACTTATTCTATACGATTATTATATATATATATTCTACTGTGGATGCGCAATGGCCCAGTGGTTAGGGCAGCGGACTCACGGTCATAGGATCACAGTTTCAATTCCCAGACCGGGTGTTGTGAGTGTTTATTGAGCGAAAACACCTAAAGCTCCACAAGGAACCCCGTTGTACTCTTCCACCACAACTTTCTCTCATTCTTACTTCCTGTTTCTGTTGTGCCTGTAATTCAAAGGGTCAGCCTTGTCACACTGTGTCACGCTGAAAATCACCAAGAACTACGTTAAGGGTACACGTGTCTGTGGAGTGCTCAGCCACTTGCACGTTAATTTCACGAGCAGGGTGTTCCGTTGATCGGATCAACTCCGTAAGCGACGGAGTGCCAACAACATTATTCTACTAATTGCTGAGAAATAATTATTTCTACTTTATGTACAAGGCCTGAAATTTTGGAGGAGTGAGTGTGCTAGACGATCATATTAACTCCAGTGTTCAACTCATACTTATTTTATTGGCCCCGAAAGAATGAAAGGCAAAGTCTGTCTCAGAGGAATTTGAACTCGAAACGTAAAGCCACAAAAAAATGCTACTAAACATTTTGTATGGCCTGCTAACGATTCTGCCAGCTCGCTGCTTTAATTGCTGAGAAATCACAGCTGAATAAATAGTTTATTTGAGAATATTTTGTGAATGAGTCAATAAATATATACATATATGCAATAAGTGAAAATATTCAGTAGAACTGAAATGTGGTGGTTAATAAACTTAATGGAAAGATTCAATCAAATCGAGAAGTTGAGATGGGACAAAATTCGTTTTGACGCATTGATGAAGGTTACCGCCCTTACATCCATTTTATGGGAATTATTTCCCTTTGAATTTCTTGCTCAAAAACTGATTTCGAATTTTGGTACAAGGCCGGCAATTTTGGAGAGTGGGTATGTCGATTGCCTCGACCCCAGTACTCAACTGAATCTTACTTTATCGATCCTGAAAGGATGAAGAGTAAAGTCGACTTCAGCAGAATTTTAACTCAGAACGTGAAGACGGACGAAATGTTACTAAGCATTTCACCTGGGTACTAATGATTCTGCCAACTTGCTGCCTTATCTTGATCAAATATAAAATGCTTTTCTTTTAACAAATTCAAATCAGTTTTGACAGGTAAATTATTTTACAGGAATTATACGAATCAAGAGAAATATCTTAGCTCAGTTAGTAATTATTTCTTAGAAATATCTTAGCTCAGTAAAGTAATTAATAATATTCAAATCTAGATATAGTAAACAACCAATTTACTATGTTCTTGTTTCAGCTATCTCATCTACAATATTAAATGTATCAAAAAGGTGACAAGCTGACAGAATCGTTACCATGCCTGGACAAAATGTTTAGCAGTATTTCCACCATCTTTACACACTGAGTTCAAATTCCACTGCGGTTGATTTTTGCCTTACAGAGTCAATAAAAGAAGTACCAATTGGACACTGGGATGGACGTAATCCACTTACCTCTCCACTGAAATTGCTGGCCTTATGCTAAAATCTGAAACCTATATTAAATGTATCAACAATAGATTCAGTCTATTGCAATCAAGATATGATGTTAAACTTCGACAGAGCCTGTCAAAAACTATGTGGATATAAATGACAAGAATGCAAATATTGAGTTTCTGACATGCATGTGCACACATATACACATATACATGCAATTCAGACAATACTAATTCATCCATAGTTTGTTATTCAGGCATGTGACAAAGAAGAATGCCACAACTTCATTCAACTAAATATGGTACTTAAACTCATTTCAACATTGAATGAAGAGAAGCAAACCATATATAAACAGCACAAGAAGATGCAACTTTGCACCAATCACCAATAAAAAAAAAGTCTCATAACATAAAAAAAACGTCAATGTCATAGAATACATAAGCACTAGATCTGAATTTATCAGAATATGTTGCCACTTCAATAAACACGTAATTAAATTCTCAAAATTTACACAACCACCAAATTAAACAGATTAATTGAGCACTTCCATATTTTTTGCTGTATTCAATTTCTATTTCTTGTTTTCTCGTTCTCATTTCCAAACTAAGTATTTTTATCTGACTCCCCAAACACATCTTATGAAATTATTCCTTGTCAGAGTCTTAAGACTCTGCTTCACTGAGATGTAAACCCAGTAAACTGATATATATTACTTTCACATTTTATTAATTTCAGTTTATTGCCTATCTTCACTATGATTCTATATGTTCATTTATTTTTTTAAATATTGCTCCGATACATAAAGAATACTCCATTCATTTACATATTTTTTATGGTGGGTTTGAAATGTATTTTTGGTTCCTTTGTTTATTCTTATTCTATGATACTGGCTGTACATGGACAACTGCCTTTAGAGGATGAAATTCAAAATGAAAATATGAATGGAATTACAACAACACCCATTAACACTCCACCCAGACATAAATAACACCATCACTACCACAACCCGAACAAGTTAACAGAAAATTTTTTTTAAAAAGCCTTAATTTTGATATAACATATTCTATAACAGTATAACACCACACTATGACAACCTAAAATATCAGACTGATCCACTATGCATACACATATATGGATACATGCATATGTATGTGATAGTTTGGATGTATGCAAAAATACATATTTTCTTGTTGATTAGCATGTGAATATTCTTTATTTGTGGATTTGTTTATATGTGCTTTCTTCTGTGATTCAGCATCTATTCCTTAATCTAACAGCATTTTAAAATTAGATATGCTTAAACAAAATGATTATGTTCACAATCAAAAGTAATTTGTATGCCTATAGATAGAAGAGAATCATTCTATACAACAGTTTTATAGCTATATGCCTAGTTTAATATAATTTACATGTACATTTTTTTATACCTTGAGTTCATACATATATATTATACACAGTTCTCAATATTTATAACTATACAGCTTTATCTATGTACCCTGGAACTTTCCCGATGTAAATACATGGTCTATCCTGATTGAGACCTTATATATATGAACATATTGAGTATGTTTATATATGTGGACAACAGATGCTAAATGATGATGATGATGATGATGATGAGTACTTGGCAGCTCTAATTTTCACTAGGTATATGACACTTTCCTGAAGACTTTTTCATTATGCATCATTTGATAGAACATCGTTTGAGAGACAGGGAATAGAGAGAAATAATAGGATTAAATGTTTAGTGTAGGATTCAAGAGCCAATAACATTAGTGAAAAACAGAGGACATTGAACAGATTTACTTGAGAATATCATAGAGTTAATGAATTCAGAGAAGTAGTGGCAATAGTTGTAGAATTTTATTTTCTAACTTGAATAAAAACTCAGTTTAACAGTAGACTAGTATTAAAAGGTAATTGTAAATTAGTTTCCTATCAAGTGGCATCTCTTATGATGTGGTCTATTGTTACTACTGCCATTGTTGTTGTTATATAACATCAGCCAACTTTATATGAGCATGCCAATGACATCATGCATTCAGATGAACATGTAGCAAGCATGTTCACAATTTACCTTTAAGTACCCACATTTTGGCTCATCACCATTGTTTTCTGCAAGCAGTCACACAACCATACTTGCTTGTGCTGATTGGATACTTTAAGTCATCCAATCAGACCACTTGCCTGGCCATAAAAGTGTGGTCCATTTGAGCCTACCCATAGCTATTTAAGGATGTCTTTTCCCACTATTTTCTTCAGTGAGTTGGGTTGTCATGATGGAGTTCAGATCTTCAGCATAGAACAAGTTTATTTCACTATGCATTCTCCGTGAGAAGAGAATTGTCAGCAGAGATTTTTGTCACCATGCTATGTGTTTTTCCCATGCACATCTTTATGTTCAAGCCACACAAGGAACCAATGTATTTTTATTAACAGAATTATTCATGTATACCAGTTTGCTGTATTTTCGTTTAACGGCAAAATAAATGTGGCAGTCTACTTTAACTTGTGTCTTTGTATTTCTTGATGTTCTTTATCATTATTCATTTGAAACCAGAAGATTATAATATTACCAGGGCCTTAGCCACATTCACCTTTTTAACCTTGCCAAAAACATAATGGATTCGTTCACTAATTCTTCCAAGATATCCTATACTGAAGTCTGCACTAAGATCTTATTGTAAATTATGGTTGGTTGTGTTGTAAAGTGCAGATAACTATGTTACTATCTAGATTACAGGTTAATGTGGCACCATTTCAGATCTACAAACAATACTTCATAAAGAAAGAAAACTCAAATATATAAATGAAAAATAAAAATGAGAGATGTCTTTATTTTTCTTTTTTAATATTACATGCACCAAAAATGTCTATTTAAACTAATCAGTAACACTTACCACACTGAGGGGCTTAATTAAACCTTTAACTCTTTGAATAACATCTTCAATTTTCTTAGGATCTCCTGTAACAGCTTTCAGTTCTGATCCAAAAATGTTGTAGAACTCTTCCATGACCTAAAAATATAATATCAAACTTTGAGCATGACAAACTTAAAGCATAATGAAAGTAATATGTCTAAACATCTGTCATGATATTTCTATCATAACGAAAATAACCAAGCTTTAAAGGAGGCATTAGCAATCTTTTTCTAGTAGTGCACCTTGTTAGTTATTGCATACAATAAAAAGAATAATTTAACAAACACTGTATCCAGTACAGAGTCCACCAAATAGTACACTGTCTGATTATTTGAGAAATTACTTAGCTTCAACAAATCCTAGTTGGAAGTAAAACATTAGTGAGTAAGGAAGAAATAGACAAAAATCACATAAATTGAGAAAGTTAGACCTACAAATTATTTTGAAAGCTATTAATAAAAAGTTATAATGTTTATATAATCATGACATCATATGTACCATACTTCTTACAGGACACAAGCAGAGTAAGTGCCACAAGTTACACATGTAAGGATTATTTATAGAAAAAATTGATGACTGTCACCTGACCAATGTCATAAAGATCTTGATTTATAGTGGCCATATAGTCTGTAGCTTCAAACAATCTTTTCCTATCAAATTCCCACCGCTGATCTCGCCCAGAAGCTTCAATTTTTGCACGTCTTTCAAAGTAGGATTCTTTCCAAGTGGTTAACATTTTTTTAGCACCAGAAGTCTTTTTCTTTACCTCTTCAAGGGTGGATCTAAAAGAGCATGAATTTAATTTGAGAAAATAAATTAAAGGTTACCCTTGCAGAGTTTTAAAGGTCAAAATATTTCCAACCACATAGTGGCTCACTAAATTATCCTACATATACCACAATACAGAGAGAAAGGTGAAGGTTGGAAGGGAGGTAACTTCACTGTACAAATTACCCTAAAAACTACATAAGCCAATCATATCTGTTTTACTTCTACATGTCTCTTACATCAACATCAACCAGACTAAGACTTATCAAAAGCTCAACAGAAAATTTCGACTCAAAGAACAGAATGGTTGCAGAAAGGACACACGTGGTTGTAAAGACCAGTTACTGATAAACAAGACAACATTAGAGGACCATAAATTGAAACATCATTTAGTAAGCCAGTGGGATGTATCAACTGTCATCAGGTCCTTCAGCTAGTCAATGGACTGTATACATTATCACCAGTAACTTAAGATTTCGTCTAATTCAATTTAAAGTTAGTTTGCTAAGTGCAATGCTTGAAACATGCAACACTTGAGTCACTTATGTAACTTTTCTGTTAAATTTTAAAATACACATAAACTGTTATGTACTGAGTTTTATTCTCTTGTTTGTTTCATCAAGCCTCTGTGTGGTGTGTGTGTGTGTGTGTGTGCATGGATGCATACGTGTACGTGTGGATTTTTTTCTCTTTTACAGGAGAGTTAATAATCATTTATATCACCTTCAATATTTGTCTGATACTTGTTTTATCAGCCCCCAAAAGATTAAAGTCAATTTTGGCAAAATTTTAATTCAAAATACTAGGCATTTTTCTAGTGATCTATCAATGAAATAATAATTAGAACTCACTCAAACAACTTGCGAACATTAATTACTTGAACAACTCTCTCGGTTAACTCCCAAGCTATTCTCTCCATCAGAGGCACCATCCTCTCATCTTTGTTGTAATGTCTTGAAATAATCCACACCATTCTCAGGGCATTCATCATGGATGGAATCGTTTCCGTGACAACCTGGAAACTACAACCATGAGAAATATTTTTGAAATGACGTTCTAGGGTCGAAAGGAAACGAACATTATCCTTTGCTTCAATATGATATTTATGTAGATCCAACAGCATTTCTTCAAAGGTATTGTCAATGGAATTAAAAATATCCAAGACCTGGCGCACTGTTCCTGAACGAAGTTGCTCAACCAGCGCACTTAAGGCAGCATTCCTTTCTTTCCAATAATCAATCTCCATCAGAGGCCCATTGCCTTGTGGTTCTTTCTTTAGCTGGATTTCCAGTGCTTCAATGATCCGTGTCATCCAGTCAGTGCAAGTCATCCTTAATAGCTCACAAAATTCAACATCTTTCAGTAGTTCTGAGGGATCAGAAAGCAAATCATAATTATTAAATGATTCATGTATTTCAAGCCGTACTTCACCCTCGATTTGATGAATAGTCCGAGTAATACTAGAAGTAAATTTTTTCATAGCTATGAGACATTCATCTTTTATAATTGAGAAGGAAGATGTATCGATATTGTCAGTGTTGAGCGACTTAAAAGTAGGTTCAGGAGGAGTTGCAGAAACTATGATTTCATCAGAGACATCAGCATTTTTGTGAATAAAGAAAGACAGCAGAGGCTGGTAAACCTAGAAATTGGATTAAAGGAGATAAAGGAGATTAGTAAATTGAATGTGTCTTTATAAAACTATATATATATATGCATATGTGTGTGTGTGTATACAACATCTTAATCAAATACACTTTACACAAAATATCCTTTTTATTATTGTCAATTACAGAATCATAAATATTGATTAAACTATTAACTGCATTTCTTCATGTGATCAAATTCCTCATGTGATCAAATTCCTCATGTGATCAAAGGAAATTCTGTTGAAAGACATTCTACTTTATTCCACATATTTTGTTGAATGCTTCAGCAGAGCAACTAAAAACTGACTTCTCAAGAAATAGAAATGTGTACAGTATATATGATTTGAATAAATGATGTTGATGTTTATGGTTGGTTCTCTTGGTATAGATCACATATATCCTTTCAAAACCAAAACTCATTTAACAGATTTCTCTGAACATAGTTTTTACACAATATAAGACTTCCCTTACTTTTGAAGCAGAGAGAATTCTTTGTTATCAAAGTTCATATTAATGAAGAATATATTGTTTCATCAAACATTATGAATATTGGGAAAGGATGATGTTTGCAATTTGGAGAGAAGATTGAGAAAAAAGAGAATTATCATTGTAGTAATCATTGTCATCATTGCTACAACGGCTACAAGCATCATCATCATTTACATCATCTTTTCCATGCTGACATGCATTGTATCGACTGAGAGGAGTTATTTTCAGCATGAAGTTTTATAAGTTGTATTTTATGTGGCCAGTAGCATGAAATAAAGAGGGTGAAGAAAAGTATAGCCTGAATTAATCAAGAGGGGAGTTTCAAAATTTTTCATTTGCATATGACCCAATCAAGTAAGCAGTGAAGAAGCTTCTAATGTAATTTATCACAACTGCACTACATCTTTGTACACTTACAAATTTTATTATAGTGATTTCTCTTTAAAGCTCCAGGTTATTTCTATAGGGGAAGGCTGTAATTGATTAAATCAACCTCAGTAAATGATTGATAATTTATTTTATCTATGCTATGGACTGGCTCTTGTGCGGGTGGCACATAAAATACACCATTTTGAGCATGGCCATTGCCAGTACCGCCTGACTGGCTTTTGTGCAGGTGACACGTAAAAGCACCCACTAGACTCTCTGAGTGGTTGGCGTTAGGAAGGGCATCCAGCTGTAGAAACTCTGCCAAATCAGATTGGAGCCTGGTGTAGCTATCTGGTTCGCCAGTCCTCAGTCAAGTCGTCCAACCCATGCTAGCATGGAAAGCGGACGTTAAACGATGATGATGAAAAGCATGAAAGATAAAGTGAGGCCTGGAAATGTATGCATACAAAATATTATCTGGTGATCTATGATATCTGCCAACTGACCGCTTCAGTTACATAATCAATACTAAGTTCTGATCTATTCCTTTTATAGGTACTGGACATGATCATTTTCCAATTTAGTCAGACTATATGTATGTATATATATGTCCCATACCTCTCTCTCATTATGTGTTTACGTATTTTTCACTCGCTGGTCATGTCCTGTTCTTATTGTATATTTTTTGGTATTTTGTCCTCTACTTACCTCTCGTGTGTTTACATATTTTTCACTCATTGGTAATGTCCTGTACTTGATGTATTATATATATATATATATATATGAATGTTCAATTTACAAGGAAAGATCCATGGAAGCAGTTACAAAGTAGCCAGATGTCACACAAGTATCCTAGGAATCGGTAATCACACTTGCGTGAGAGTTAATTCTTGGGAGAAGTGATACATGTTTTGGAGAACATAAGAATAATGGAAAATGGAGACAAACAGTGATATAAAGGATGATTCAAATAACATCTTGGGCATTTGTCTCCATTTTCCTTTATTCTTATAATCATCGTCATCATCGATATATATATATATATATATATATATATATATACATCTGTGTTGGCTTTCTCCTTGATAATGCCATTCCCTATGTATGCACAAATGTAATTCTTTCCAAATAAATTGCACTTCATATTTGAGGCTCCAATGAAGCTATAAGGTATTATTCAGGCACTCAACTATGAGTCAACTGCATCTTATAGCAGAAAGCTGTAAACTAATGTAGTTCATAAGATAATCATTTATTCTTTTGTAGTCTCTTTTTCTTACATATATACATATATACCTGATAGTAGACCCAGGAAGACATGGAATGAGGTGAGGAAGCATGATCTTTGGATGTTGGGTCTCACGGTTGTAATGACATAATCAAGACCTTTGGTTGTTTACTGTGTTTGAGAAGACTCATCAGGCCAAATGGAAATACAAGTCATGGACAGTGCTAGTAACACATAAAAGACACGCATTACAGTGACACATGAAAGGCACCTGTGATGGTGACATGTAAAAGCACCCATGCTGGTGACACATAAAAGGCACCCACTATCCTTTTGGAGTGATTGGTGTTGGGAATAGCATCCTGCTGTAGAAACTTAGCCAAAATCAGACTAGAATCTAATACAGCTCTCCAGCTTACCAGTTCCAGTAAAACCGTCTAGCCCATGCTAGCATGGAAAACGGATGCTAAATGATAATGATAATGATGATTGATGAGTAACTCTGAAAGTTTCCTCAAATATAGACTAAACAGTTAACTAAATATAGACTAAACAGTATGTTTAAGAATCCCATGGTTCTGGATTTGATCTCACTGCATAACAGCTTGAGTATGTGTCTACCATAGTATAAAATTAAACCAAACCCTGTTATATTAACTCTACAGAACTTGTAGCTGTTCTCAGAAAGTAGACTTGATCCATTTGATGTTTGGGTGCCTTTAATAGAGTCTACTCTGTTATGAACATTCAAATCAGACTTCTGGTCCAAGGATAACCCATAAATAGTGACATATTGACTCACAAGTCATGGAAGACCTACAAAATATCATTGCTGTTGTCTTTCTTCATCTAAGTCATAAAAGCAGAGAAATGCAAATTAAACCACTTTGTCTTTGCTGAAAATAACATTTATTGTCCAACTCTTTACAACAACAAGAAATTATGTTTTATTTAAACTTTGTGCTATCTTTGTTCTTACTCTCTCTCTCTGAACTCTTAACTTTAGTCTTCTGCCCCTTATATCAGAAATAATTTACTGTAAAGTTGCACTAACAAAAATTTCAACTAAACAAAGAATTTATTTCTCTAACCAAACACAGGTATTCCTTAGAGTAGTAAGAAATAAGAAGAATTTACAATAAATACAAAATTTTACTGGCAAAAAAAAAAAATAAAAAAATATTTAATTTCATGCTTACTTGTAATGCTATTTGTTCCAAAACAATCAGCAAGTGTTGGTTTAAAAGGCCATACTCAAAATAAAAAGATAATTCTCCCATTTCTTCATGACTTTGTGGCATTGGTATAACACCAGACGTTGTACGCACAAAATATATACAATTACAGGAAGAGAACTCCTCTGGAAGATTCTCAAAACTCATATAAAGATAATCTTTTTCAACTTTCTGGATAAATGTTTTCTGAAAATATAATACAATTCAAAAACCTCTACAATGTTGCATTGACATTCAATTCAAGTCAATTCTGTTAAGTGTTTATGTTATTTTTGTCTTATATCTTTTGAAAATATATTGCAGATTTTTATTTATTTATCTGAAACTTCACATTAGTTTTCCTGAGAACAAACTAACAATTTCCTCATTCCTGCACAAATTGGGAGAGAGGAGGTGCTTCTAAGACTTGTGAAGAATTTTAAAACTGTTAATCTCTTCTTCTTCTTCATCCCATTTGTTAGTATCAAATCATCCAAGGGCTATAAATATATATTTTTTTATTAACTAGGCCTCAAGGAAGGGACAGTACCCTAACTTTTGCAAACCCTCTTGGATTGGTGAGACTGGTACCAATAACATTCCACTTAAATGGTTGCAAGTCAACAACTGCACAAATGACACAAGCAGAGAGTTAATTCCAGAAGGACAATGTTCTAGAGAGGAAGGACTAGACATAGGGGACAGTACTTTTAAAGTGTACAATTTCTGTATCAAATTAGATTCACTAACCCATATTATAATCCCATGAGTTACAACATCACACATAAATGATTCACTATTGACCAAGCACTTTACCAAGGATTTTGTTGACCAAGAGGGAGAACAAAAGGCAAAGTCAACTGGACACAGGAAGGTGTGCAATCAAGGTGAAACTTAACACTGCAATATATTTTTGTTCAAAGCACCACCGTCCCCCACTCCACCCCCACACACCTTCTACACTGATACACACACACACACACATTCTCTCTCTCTCTCTCTCTCTCTCTCTCTCTCTCACACACACTCACTCACTCTCTCTCACTTTCTCAAATACACAGACATGGTATAGTAGTTAGAGTGTTGCACTCACAATCACAAGATCATGGCTTGATTCCTGGACAGGGTAGTGCATTGTGTTTTTGAGCAAAACACTTCACTTCACATCCCTATCCAATCACTTCAACATCTTTCAAGAGTAATGGTTGTTTTCACCTAATATCCAAAGGTTTAGGAACTACTGGTGAGTGACATTGGAGAGCTGGATCCAAGTAAATCCTATTTTAGTTGTTGAAGAAAGAGAAGGACTCAAAGTTTTAGAGAAGAGGATTGTTTACAACTATCCTATCATTTTTGAGATAGTGGAAGTAAGAAGAATAGATTCATAGCTGATGGAGTCAGAGGAGTTTGCCCTCGTTGGGAATGGGACACACTATTGCATGTTTCAAATGACTAAAGAGTTTGCATGGACAGCAACCAAATAGCTCTCTAGAAATTTTAGATTAGTTCTGCTATGTAAGTGATATAATTAATGGTTGTTAGGGCCCTCATGAAAGTGTAATGAAGGAGAGTTGTTTGAGAGAAATAATCTGATCCACTGGATTTGCAATGTCAATTTACCAGAAAGGTTGAGCATAAATGCAAAGAAAAATTAGTTGAACACCATTGGCTGATGTGTACAGGTGAGTCATTTACTCTGTTATGGCACATAGCACAAATAGGAGATACAGATTTGCATGAAGTTTGCTTTTCAATCACATTTTTCCAGGTTCAGTTCTGTGTGGCACCTTGGGTAAGTGTCTTCTACTATAGACCTGGATTGACCTCATGAGAGGATTGTATGTATGTATGTATGTATGTATGTACGTATGTATGCATGTATGTATGTATGTATGTAGGTATGTATGTATGTATGTATGTATGCATGCATGTGTATGTTGATACACTTGCTCAGGAGGAGGAGGAGGAGGAGGAGGGTTGGTAAAAGAAATAATACTATAATGTCATAAACTGACAATGGAAGGTACAGGAGGGAGAAGTAGTTTAAGAAATGTCTATATGGAAATGATTAAGATCAAATGTGAGAACAGTGAACTTCACAGTTAAGATGATCAAGACTGAGAAGATCAAGTACATTAAAATGAAAATTATGATAATGATTTCAAATTTTGGCACAGGGCCAGCAGATTTTGTGGGGAGGAGGAAGTCAGTTACATCAAGTCCAATACTTGACTGGGACTTATTTTATCAACCCTGAAAGGATGAA
The DNA here is from genome assembly GCF_046866305.1 of Octopus bimaculoides. Lineage (NCBI taxonomy): Eukaryota > Metazoa > Mollusca > Cephalopoda > Octopoda > Octopodidae > Octopus > Octopus bimaculoides. The sequence goes on from NC_142928.1 coordinate 96,945,405, forward strand.
AGGCAAAGTCAACTTCAGTGGAATTCGAACTCAGAACATTAAGGCAGATAAAATGCTGCTAAGCAATTTGTTTGGCATGCTAACAATTCTGCCAGCTCACCACCTTCAGTGAAAATGATAATAATAATGACAATAAGGACAAAAACTATATTATGAAGAACAGATTTTTTTGTTACTCACTGTCTGAGATTTTGCATCATCCTCCACATATTCTGCACCATGAATATCCATTTTACTGGTTGAGTCTTCACTTTTGTCTTCTTTATCCAATTCTTTCAGCAAAAGAAAAAGGATTTACAATTACCAAAATTTGTTGTTGCTATGTTTCTATCAATGAATCTCCTCCTTCCTCAAGCAAAAGTTACTGGCATTACGCAGAAAACAACATTAAGTACATTGATTGGTAAAGTATATTATGTGAGAGGATCTAATTTTAATTTTATAAACTCAAATTGCATGCCCAAATCTAGATAGTTCAGGATTTCAACAATGATATGTTCTCTGAGTTTTCAGATGAAATTACTTATAGCAGATGCCTTAAGAAATCATTCAGGGAGCAAAAGGTGTTTTTGTTCAAAACAACCTGTAATGTCTTAGTGTTTTCCAAATTCAGTTACCTATTCTGGTCCTTTGTGAAGAGGACCAACTCAAATGTTGTCAAATTCTCCTCTACACACCATGCATTATTATTATTTCCACCTTAACGAAGGTGCAGGTACTGTTTTCAGTCGTGCCTGTTTGTTTGTCCGTGGACAAGATATCTCAAGAACAGAGATGTTTGGTCTCATGATTGGCACAAACTGATTAATTTGAGGATCAATCCAGTACCAGACAAAGGATTCTGGATGATTTGTTTTATTTACTTTACATGAAGTATTACGATCTTATTTCACTTTCAAGTCTTTCTCTGATTATCTCCTTTGAGTTTCCATGTAAGCTATAGCAGGGTTGCTATTTCCAAAGTTTTATTTTTTGTTTCTCTATTATTAATTTTACTCGCATCTCTATCTTAGTAGAAACTGATGGATAAAGAAATCAAACTACATAAACAAACAGCAGCAAAACCATTCAGAAATTAAATAACACTAACATATTCAGTAACAATAATAAATTTAATTTATCCTCAACAATTTTTAGTTTTACCAATTTTGAATATATCGCTCCTATTTAAAACCTCTTACCTACTTGATAATTGCATTTCTAGCTCTGCCTTGAAGGAAGCTTTACTTCTTGGACTCACATTTTTGTGTGCAATGATGCAGTTAAACCTCTGTTAACAGCACAGTATGCAGATCCTTTCCATTTCCTTTCATGCACGGGTAAATTTTTCACTATAGACCTTAATGGTCATAAAGACACTATATCAGTGGATAGATTAAAAAAAGCCTTCATAGAGAAAACTGTCTCTGTTCCCACTGTACTTAATTTTTGAGAGTGGTAGGGTTCGTTTTTAGTATTCTCATTTGTGAGAGCAGTTGAGTTTATTTCAGATATTCTCATTTTAAAAATCATCTCCCACTAATCGTTGAGAGAACGTTAGTGCTTGCCTTGGCAGAGGTTTGCACTCTCTGAGTGCTCTTGTTATTTTTAGTTTGTTCTGGAGGAAGAGGTTATGCCTATTGTCTCTGCTGATCCTTTGAGATAAGTTAGAGCAATATGGCTTGTGTTGCTCTTGAAGAGTATGAAAGAACACAGTATAAAAGTAACCCTTCAATAGAAAATTCTCCTACAAATTGATACCTGCTTTTTATCAAATTAAATATTAACACCATTAAGCTTACCTGCTTTTCCCTATTACTGAATTTAGAAAGTTTTAAAAGACAATAGGTGCCTCTTTCCTATAGAGAAAATAATTAAAGATGTAATATAAATATTCAGAAGGTAGGCTTTGGGTTTAGAATGTGATTTTGTATAATACTGATAAAAATTTTTCATATGCTTTGACTAAAAAGAGTAACAGCTTAGAAATTAAAAAAAAGTGAACCCTAGCTTAGAAATAGGAGTAAAATTCATAAGAATTAAGACCATCATCAAAATTGCACTTACCTGCTAATAGTTGTTCATCAGGATCACCAATGCTATTTTCTAACCCTTCAGTATCAACTTTTATTTCATCAGTAGAGTGGACAGTATATTCTGTTAACAAAATGTATATGGTGTACACTCGTATGTATATGTGTATGTATGTATGTATGTATGTATATTTATGTGTGCTTACAGATTGCAGAGGTGCAAATAGAACATGAACTACACAAGATCAGAGCCAACTCCTTGCCTTCAGTCCCAACAGACCAGTGCCCAACCTGCAGCAAAAACTTCTCAGCATGCATCAGACTGATTGGCCACAGCCAGACACACTGGCCTATCTTCTTCTCCCATGTAATGTCTTTGGTTATCATCAACAAGGATGGGCAAAATAACAATAATAATGATAATAATAATAATAATAATGATAATAATCCTGTCTACTAAAGGTACAAGGCCTGAAATTTTGGAGGACAGGGATAATCGATTACATTGACCCCAGTACTCAACTGGTACTTATTTTATCGACCCAGAAAGGATGAAAGGCAAAGTCAACCTTGGCAGAATTTGAACTCAGAACGTTAAGACAGATGAAATACCACTAAGCATTCCACCCAGTATGCTAATGATTCTACCAGCTCAGTACCATGATAATAATAATAATAATAATAATAATAATAATAATAATAATAATAATAATAATAATATAAAAAAACTGGTGGGGGCACAAACCATCTCTAGTGCTTGAAAATGATCTCAGCTCTCTCTTTTGGAACTTCACTGTTCAAGCTGACAGAAAGATAGATGCAAATAGGCCAGACATTATATTGAAGGATTTCAGACAAAAATCATGCCTCCTTATCAATATGACTGTCCCAATTGATAATAAATGTATCTGTCAAAACCTACCAAAAACTGAGCAAATATAAAGACCTTGAAATAGAAATTGGCAAAATGTGGAACCTCAAGACTAAAACAATACCTGTTGTCATAGGTGCCCTAGGAATGATAGCAAAAAGGGGCTGATTGCTACCTATCTCAGATACCAGGAAATACAAAAATGGAAGAAATTTAAAAAATAGTGCTCGTGGAAACTGCTTATAGCCTATGAAAAATATTATCTATGTAACTCCAAAAACATTTTAATCTGTAAACATTGTCAAAAGTACTTTTAGATGTACATAATAGCAAATACCTTTTACAGTCATCTTAAGATCACACTATTATCTTATCACCAAATTACTTTTAAAACAAACTTCTAATTTTCTTATGCTTTGACTGACATTCTCTAGAACAATACTCTGTGCAAAACCAAAAATGTGATACCCTAGTCATACACCAACTTGAACTTCTAACTTGTTTCTTGCAGTCTCTTGGTGAGACTTGGAGTCAACATGTACAAATACAAAGCAAAGTCAAACAAATAATAATAATAATCTTATATTATAATTGAGAATTAGATCTTTGTCTGTCTGTCTGTCTGTCTGTCCGTCACAACATTTATTAGAGGGAGGGAAGGAAGGGGAGGACTCAAAATATACATCGCAATGTAATTTTAGAAGGAAGGGAAGTGAAAAGTTGTTGACAGAAAAAGACAGTGTGAAAGAGAGAGTGTGTGTGAAAGAAAGAAAGAAAGAAAGAAAGAAAGAAAGAAGGAAAGAAAAAGAGATGATAGATGGATATATATATATACCGTTGCCAGTACCGCCTGACTGGCCTTGTAGGGTTTTCGAGCGAGATCGTTTCCAGTGCCCCTGGACTGGCTCTTGTGTGGGTGGCACATAAAAGACACCATTTCGAGCGTGGCCGTTTCCATGCGGGTGACACGTAAAAGCACCCACTACACTCTCTGAGTGGTTGGCGTTAGGAAGGGCATCCAGCTGTAGAAACTCTGCCAAATTAGATTGGAGCCTGGTGTAGCCATCCGGTTGCACCAGTCCTCAGTCAAATCGTCCAACCCATGCTAGCATGGAAAGCGGACGTTAAACGATGATGATGATGATGATGATATACATATATATATATATATATATATATATATATATATATATATATATATATATATATACACATATAGATAGATAGATAGATAGATAGATAGATAGATAGATAGGAAAACAGACAGACAGATAGATAGGTAGGTAGTATTGTCACTAACAAGTTTTGATTAAAAACATAGGAATTTTACGTGCAAGTCTGTCAACACAACACAAAAGACTTCCATTATATAATAATGTACATAGTTAACATTTTGACTGTTTGTGTGTGTCTGTGTGTTTCTGTATATCTTTCACCATAGAGACAAAGCCATGCAACACATACTTTAAAAAAAGACTTTCACTATAATGACAGGTTGTTGCTGTTGAGACAGAAATTCAGTGTGAGAGTGAGACAGAGAGAGAGAGAGGGAGAAAGAGTGTGGGAGAAAGAGAGAGAGAGTGGGAGAAAGAGAGAGAGAAGAGAGAGAGGGGGAGAGAGAGAGAAAGTGAAAGTTAGAATTAAAATTTGTTTCAAGAAAAAATAGATTGTTGTTTTTAAGAGAGAAATACAGTGAGAGAGAGTGTGTGTGTGTGTGTGTGTGAAAGATAGATAGGTAGACTGTTGTTACCATAGTAACTAATGAGACTTTCATTATATAATAGTCTACTATTAAATGAAGATACATGCATGATTAAGAAATATTTTTGCAGGCAGCTTAGCGATAGGTATAGACCAAGTAATAATAAAAAAATATGTATGTATGTATGTATGTATATATATATATATATATATATATATATATATATATATATATATACATATATATATAAACATAGATATATATTTTTTTTATTACTATTATTACAGATATATGTGTGTACATGTAAATATGTATTTATGTGTGTGTGTATATATATATACATTTTTCTAACATTTTTCTGACATAATTTAAATATATACTTTAACCATGTAACACAAGCCTTCTGTAGTTTTTTCACTCTTATTATCTTATATATATATATATCATCATCATCATCGTTTAATGTCCGCTTTCCATGCTAGCATGGGTTGGATGATTTGACTGAGGACTGGCAAACCAGATAGCTGCACCAGGCTCCAATCTGATCTGGCAGAGTTTTTACAGCTGGATGCTCTTCCTAATGCCAACCACTCTGAGAGTGTAGTGGGTGCTTTTACATGCCAGGCATTACTATACATAAATGCCTCATGCTATGAGAAACTCTGTATAGTAATGCCTTTGAAACGTTTGTTTTTGAAAGTAGTGGTTTTCTGATTGCAGCCCTTCCATGAAATCCAGCTTTGTGCAGCTCCTGGCAAACAGCTTTTGTGGAAACTGGGTTCTCAAGGTGGTCATTGAACTCTACAGTAGTTTTGGGAGCTGTAATTTTGTGATCTTTTCTAACAATTCGCATAAGAGACTGACAGTCCCTATCTGAAAGTTTTGGTTTTCTTCCAGAGTTTTGTTTCGCTGGGCCTGATGGAGGCAAAGTGGCTGCGTTCCTTTCAAGTATTGGGCTTCAAGGAGGCAATGACCAAGACCTTTGGCATTATGTCATGCTTGAGAAGAAGACCCATCAAGCCAAGTAAAATTGCAGACATGGCAGATATTAGTGTCACATGAATTGACACTCATGCTGGTGGCACATAAAAGCGCCCATTACACTCTCAGAGTGGTTGGCGTTAGGAAGGGCATCCAGTCATAGAAAACCATGCCAAATCAGACTACAGTCTGGTGCAGCCTTCCAGTGTGTTAGCCTAGTCAAACCATCCAACCCATGCCAACATGGACAATGGACGTTAAATGATGATGATGATGATGAATTGATAATTGTTGTCCAAATGAAGAATCGTTGTTGCCATTTAACATCTGTTAAATGACAAGATCTAGCAAGCCATAGAACTCAATCATGCTGCAACATCAGCTTTGGCATGATTTTGACAGCTGGATGCTCTTCCCAGCACCAACCACCTTACAGTGTGAACTGGATGCTTTTTTCATGTCACTGGTATAAGTGAGGTTGCCAAGTAACTTACAAGACAGAAGAGACAAGAAAAGGAAAGGGAAAAGCCCCCTCGGCTAAGTGGTAGGAGTAGTTGAAAAAGGAAGAGATGACTTTATGCCAGGTGTTGGGAGATTAAAATATGAGAGAGGATCAAGCACAAGTGTCTTGCTAGAGTGAAGATAGATAGTTACCTTCATTGTATAAAAGTGGATGGAAGTAGCTGTGAAGAAGATAGATGATAGTGATGGAGTGCCAGATCAAACCCCGTCACTTATTTACTTAATGCTTCTGAAAGGTATTTGGCCAATAGGTATGAGTGATATGGAAAATAATTAACTCATTATTCAATAGGAAAGTGCAGTGGGATGACACAAGCAGAACATCAAAATGCTAGATATCTACATGATGTGAATTCAAAATTACAACTGGGCCTACAATTTGTGAGTGACAAAATGATTTAATTTGGATAGCTGGAACTGTAAAGTACTGGACAAAATGTTTAGCTGTATTTGTTTGTTCTTTTATATTTTTACTTCATTTCTCCTTCGGATCAACTGTTCCTTTTATCCAGCAGATACAGCTGTGTGGTAAGAAGTTTGCTTCCAAACTGCATAGTCCCAGGTTCAGTCTCACAGTGTGGCACCTTCGGCAAGTGTCTTCTACTATAGCCTTGGACCTACCAAAGTCTTGTGAGTGGATTTGGTAGACAGAAACTGAAAGAAGCCCAACATACACACACATATGTATGTATGCATATATATAAGTGTATGAGTGTGTGAACAGGTCTGGCCATAAGAAATATTACCTTACCTGGAAACAAGTAAGGGTTGGTGACATGAAGGACACCCAGTCATAGAAAATTTGACCTCAAATATACTCCATCCAACCCAGGTAAGCATGGAAAAGTGGACATTAAATGATGATGTTGATGATGATGATATTAAGAATTAATTTCAATCGTTCAAATTCTTACCAAAGTAATAACTAAATTCTTTTTCAATAAAAAACGTTTTCATTTTGACAGCTTCAAAAAGTCAATTATCTTCATCATTAGAAAGTAAAATATCATTATTCTCATTGTTTTTCCAAGTGTAGAGAGTCACATCAAAACCTCACTCACTGTTAAATGCTGGTGCATTTTGGTATTATCTCTGACATATAAGTTTAAATTTATAATGGAATACAACCTACATAAATACTTTCTTTTGTCTTTAATGACATAGTGAGCATTGAATTTGTATTTTTTAAAGTTTCTGACATAGAATATATTTTTTATTATATAGTATATCTATTGGTGGGGGGGGGGAGAAAAGTATAAAGGAGCTTCTTCACAGCAGTCAACCAAACAATAAACTATAATCGGTTCATTTCATTCTATCCTTACAACTTCGAAATAAAATAAAGATCTGACACGATATCTTTAGTAAAAGGCTAATATTCAAAACTGTAATCTTACCACTTTCTACTTCGATCACTTGATCTTCAATTCTTGAGATTTTATAGAAAATAAGAGAAGTTTTTCCATCTTTTGGTGTTTCATTCAGGTACTCTGCTAATTGACTTTCTACTATTTGCTCATCCCGATCGAGAAATTCGTTGAAAACTTCGGGTTTATGTAAATCTAAGGCCAGAAAGACCTGATCCCTGATCCATTCCACCCTCAGGTCATCCATAGCTAAACATCGCCTTTTCACTCCACATCTAACGATAAAAGACACTGATTCAAGTTTGGATCAACAAATCTGTCACTTTACGACTCAGAAAACGGAGCTGTCAGGAAAACAAAACCGACCTATCAAATAGTACCAATATCTCTAAGCAATCAAGTGATCACAAGAACATTTTTAAAAAATTTATATATCTTATCATAATAACTTGAGCAAGGTAAAAAGAAAATTGTATTTAATGAATATTTTGAATAGCAGCTTTTATTTGCTAAAACAAGCAAAATGTGTTATGCGTATAAATATCAAACACGGACTAATTTTAAATAATAAAAACGACGCTATTTAGTTGCCCATAGCAACGTGCGTTGCATGCTGGGTACAGGTAACCAACGGTGTTTTTTCTTTTTGCTATCGTTACGTGCTTCAGCTTTTATTTTACGTTTGTTTGTTTACTTTGGTTATTTTCTTTTTTACTTTATTGCAGCTGTTTTCTTTGGTACTTCACCATGTGACTGTGTAGTATTAGGAAAGTACAGTCGGCTAATGCAGTATCAACAATTAATACTATATTGGCTTACTAGTAGCAGCTTACGCCCAGTTAAACTGTCAAGAAATTTGGTCACCTGAAAATACATCGACTTGGGAATATGCATCTTATTTCTGATAGTTGACTCTTTATTCTCATTTTATTTTTTTCTTCATTTACATCATATGTTCAGTATGTTTTGTTCAAAATTCCACTAAATCTAATGGCTGAAGCTTGCTGATTAAATATTACCCTTTTTATAAAGTGTGTCGTCTATGTTCTTTAATGTATGAAGAATTCTGCAGTATTCTACGCGACAGTTGAGAAACGTTGGGGGAGTTAGTATTTTTGTTATTTGACCCCAGGTGAGTTATGGTCGAGAGGATCTATAATCAGACGTATTCTAACCAGGACAACCTCGTCTTTTTGTCTATGTAGGAACACGTTGTTAAATGAGTTTTGTATTTAACATAAGATGTGATTTGAGGAAATTTAGCTGCTGTTTCGAGCAGTTTGAGCGACTTCGTTAGCGGCTCATCTGGTGGCGTCAGAATGAAAGCGCTGTAAGGTAACCTCGTGTAGTTGGAAGAAAGTGGATCGATAAGGCATCGGAATAATCCTGTCAGTCAGAAGCGGTTTAATTCTCTTTCTCTCTGCCGTTGTTGTATATTCCTGCTACTGTTCATGGTTAGTTTTTCTTTTTGCCCTCGTTCCGTTCGCCATTCATAACTGCAAAATGGCGCCCATGGTTGAGTTAGCTATGAATGGGTGGGTGCTGTTGGTGGTCATCTTTGCTACCTATTGTCTCTATCAACACCTACAGAAGACATGGCGTGTGCGAGAGAAACACAGCTGCTCTTCGTTGCAATGTAATTGTAAATTGTCGGTGTTACGAGCTGCTAGAAGGCAACTAACTCTTCACATTCTGAAGCAGGGTAACAACGGTTTGAGCCGAATACAAAATAGTTTGAGTACACAGTTCCATTATTTGGCTCCTGGTCAAGTTCATATATCGAACAAATATGTTCGCAACCCCACAGTTTTTCGTTTAGAAAAAATACAATCCCGTCCTTGGTGGTATGGAGACCAGACTGCTGCAACGGAGGATTGTAACCATTTGAAATCATTCCAAAACGACTTGAAAATGCTAAGTCAGAACTTTGAAGAGATTTCTGAAGAATTCTTTCAGGTTTGGCCGGATGATAGGAAAGTCCCAGGACGGTGGAAAGTGAATAATACAGATGAAGGTCGCTGGTGTGTATTTCATTTTTTGGATCAGGGACAGTGGATAATAAAAAACACTGCTCTCTGCCCTCGGACAACCACTATTCTCAAATCGCTGCCCAACCTGATGGCTGATACTATGTTTGGCCATATCTCTTTCTCGATTATGTACCCTGGTACTAAAACTTCTGAACGCTTTGGTGTTACGAACACAAAGATCCGATGTCACATGGGTAAGTTTTAATGAGGAATTTTGATTAAGACCCACTTTTCTTTCATATACTCAACTTGCCTAAAAGTCTGGTTTGGGCTATGGAGTGGATCGTGGGTCCGTTAAAATGTGAATGCATATATTTTTGCCGCAAATTCTAGTTCCACTAAACAGCATCTAATATCTGATTCGTTTTATCTATACTTAACTAGTAATTATTCAATGTATTTTCGATATAAGGCCTCAACTATTGGAGAGCAGTAACTTTAGTGTCATTGCGACTCAATGCAAAAACATTAGTGTCATAAGTTAAGTAGGGCAATCCTAAGTTCATGTCTTTACTTTCACTTTCGTCAATCAACAGATGGTATGATTTCGTTTGGCGGCCGGTGAAGATATATTTTCTTTCTTCCATTCTAGTATTTTGGTTTGCAATTAAGATGAGTTGTTAATTGTTACTGATGCCTAAAATACATGTGTATGTAAACATGTATGTGTGTGTGTGTGCTATATATTATATATATATAATGTGTGTGTGTATATATATATATATATATATATATATATATATATAAAAACAAATGACAATTTACCTATTATAATTTTCCATCTACCAAAATGAAAGTTAATGATTACAGAATAAAAGAAAAAAACACATCACAGGTGACAGGTAATATATTATTGCTGGAAAGCAGCAAATCAAGTTAGAAGTTGTTTTGTAACAGTGGAAATGGTATGGTAAACAGCATCATCACCTAAATTTACATGCCATCTTAAACAATAACATAAAAAAGAACAGCAAATTCTAAATGATCTGATACGATCACTCCCTTCCCAGAATGACTAAAGATGGACTAAATGAAATATTGAACATTCAGCAAAAAATTAACAACAACAGCACATTTTAATTACAAACCAAACTATCTAATATGTATATTATAAGTAAAAATTACTTCACTGCTCCTAATGCCATGTAAAAATACCATGTATGTGCACTCTATAAAGTGGTTAGCATTAGAAAGGGCAGCCAGCTGTGGAAACTATGCCAAAGCAGACAGTAGAGCTTGGCGCAGTCTTCTGACTTGCCAGTTCCTGTTAAACCTCCAACCTATGCCAGCATGAAAAGAGGATGTTAAATGATGATATATATGTAGGTACTAATGTGGCTGTGTGGTTAAGAAGTTTGCTTCCCAACCACATGACTTCAGGTTCAGCTCCTCTGCATGGAAGCTTGTGCAAATAACTTCTACTTTAGTCTTGGGCCAACCAAAGCCTTGTGAATGGATTTGGTAGACAGAAACTGAAGCATAAATGTGTATGCTTGTGTTGCTTTGTTTTCACATTGTGTTGTTTTAAATGTTGTAAATAAATGTCATTCATTTCCAATATTCTTCTAAAACATGCTTGGCCATTGGGAAATGTTACCTTGCCTGGAAACAGGAAAGGCACACAGCCATAGAAAATTCTGTTTCAATAAACCTCATTCAACTCATGCAAGTGTGGAAAAGTGAAAATTAAAATTATGATGATATACGAGGTCTGATCGATAAGTATCCGGATTGTTGCCATAGTAACAAAAAATAAAGCATGCAGAGTCAAGCCACTTGGCAAAAATTAACCTTGAACTCTGCTGTCCATGCACATTAAGTTTTACTGTTCTAGCTCACTTCTGTTGTTTACAGCAGTGCTTGGAAGGAAGGTGTGTAGTGTGTGATTGTCGCATTGACCATGACAAAAAAAAGCCTACACAAAGTTGCAGAAAGTGTATGGAGAGGAGTGTATGAGCCACACACAAGTGTACGAGTGGTTCAGACATTTGCAAGATGGCCAAATAAATGTCGATATTGACAAACATTCTGGGAGACCCGCAACCAGCAGAACTGAGAAAAACTTCGCGAATGTGCATGCAGCTGTGAGGAAAAATCGTCAAATCACCATCTGTGAGTTATCAGAGGATATGCAGATTAGTTCAATTCAGTCCATTATCACTGAAGATTTGGGTACAAGACATGTGTCTGCCACGTTTGTGCCAAAACTGCTTTCAGCTGACCGAAAAGACACTCAGGTTTCTGTCGAGAATGATGAAAACTTTTTGAAAACTTTGCATAGGACTTTGAGCAGGTGTCACCAAGCTTTTGGCAAAATTTTATGCAGATTCTCTGCTCAGCTTTCTCTGTCATGGTCAATATGATGATCACACACTACACACCTTCCTTCTAAGCACTGCTGTAAACAGCGGAAGTGAGCTAGAACTTTAAAACTTAGTGTGCATGCACAGCAGAGCTCAAGGTCAATCTGTGCCAAGCAGCGTCACTCTGTGTGCTTTAGCTTCATTACTATGTCAACAGTTCAGATACTTATTGATCAGACCACATATATATATATTTCATTAGCTGCAATTGCTGTAGGAATTACTCAACAACCAAGAGTATAATGTCAAAACACTTTCCAAACTCAGAAAAGTGTTTTGACACAAAACTCTAGGTTTCTTTAGTAACTTCTTAACTAGTGAAAATACATATTATGTATTGAGTTCTGTTTTTCCATCTTGTAATACATTATGTATCTTTATGTAAATAAATATATAATAGTCGTAGCCATTGCCTGTGTCACACAACTGGCACCCATGCTGGTGGCATGAAAAAAAGTACCTTTTGAGTGTTGGGCCTCACAAAGGCAGTGTGGCTGATGCCAGTGTCACATAAGTAGCACCTGTGTTGGTGACACATAAAAAGCACCTTTCGAGTGTTGGGCCTCACGGGGGCAATGACAAATGACTGAGATCTTCAGCAATATGCTGTGCTTGAGTAGAAGACCCATCAAGCCAAGTGAAATTGTAGTCGTGGTAGATACTGGTGTCATGCAACTGGCACCCGTGTCAGTGATATGTAAAAGCACCCATTACACTGTCGGAGTGGTTGGTATTAGGAAGGGCATCCAGCCACAGAAACCATGCCAAATCAGTCTGGTGCAGCCCCTCAGCTTACCAGCTCTTCTGGTCAAACCATCCAACCCATGCCAGCATGGACAGCAGATGTTAAATGATGATGATGATGATATATATGCATATATATGTATATATATATATATATATATAGAGAGAGAGAGAGAGAGAGAGAGTGGGGAGATGTATGTATATATCATTATCATCATCATTTTATGTCCATGTTTCATGCTAGCATGAGTGGAACAGTTTGACAGGATCCAGTATGTCTAAGGACTGCACTAAGCGCCAGTGTTTACTTTTGTTTGATTTTTATGGCTGTATGACCTTCCTAATGCCAACCACTCTATGGTGTGAACTAGGCACTTTGTATGTCATTGGAAAGAAAGTCTTGTCACATTTCAAGATAGGAAAGAAATTAATGTTTCTTTGATCTTAATTGATATTCTCCTCTTTATTGATAAATTAATCTTATTTATTTGGCAAATTGTTGATCCCTCAGGTATAAAATTCTTCAAGTTTCGAAGCAAAGAGACATTCAATGTCATTTTTAATCTTTTCACGCTTTCCTTCTCAATAATGTTGCAATAATCTGTAAAGATGATAGTCAGCAAAAGTAATGACAGGGGAGTAAGGAATATGAGGCAAAGCTCCTATATTTAGTGACATAATCATTTCTTGATTGACTTGGGCCTTCAAATATCATGTATGACGAACAGCCCTTTACTTCTGACCAATGCAGAGAGATTCTTATGCAATACTTTCAAATGAAGACAATACTTTTCCACATTAATTGTTTCATTTTAGTTTAACACTTCATGCTAGACAACACCCTTTGTATACCATTAAACACAGACCATAACTGTTTTCAGATTTAGTCCTGGTTTTGGGATGAGTTTTTCTTTTTCACTGGATGCTAAGCATTGTTACCTTTGTTGGATATGATTTTAGGGAACCCACTTTTCATTACTTGTGAGGATTCTAACTGAAAAAGGTTTAGCAGCAAGTCTTCCCTTCAATGATAAGCAGAAGTCAACTCTCTGATTAAGGTGAGAAGTATTCAGGTGACAAGGAACTCATTGAGCAAGTTTAGACATTTTTCATAGTTCATGAAGATGTTTTATGATTGAAGTGCAACTTGAATTGAACTGTTCTGCTAATTCTCATGCAGCTTGCTTTGGATTTTCCTCAGTTACTGTTTTCAGAAGCTTGATATTGACAATTTGATCATCCAGATTGAGGAGAATACACAAGAATAAAAATTTCCCGAGTGAAACTGACCAAATCATCATTGGCATGTCCAAACACTTAGTTTCATTTCTGTAGATAAAACAAAAATAATTCTTGTCACTGAAGAGCCCCTTTTGAATTCATAGAGTATGCATTGCCTAAAATGGGTCCAATCTAAACTCATTTTAAAAGAGTAAAATCAATACAAATTTAACTATGGTATAAAGAAATCTGCAAAAAAAATGTTACAATATAAAAGTACCTCCAAAGTGATCTTGTCAAAAAAGCAACATGACTTTCTTTCCAGCCCTAATATACATACATACATCTCGTTCATTTCCAATATTCTTCTGAAACATTTCTTGCCATAAGGAAATATTACATTGCTTGGGAGCAGGTAAGGATTGGTGACAGAAAGGGCATCCAGCCATAGAAAATCTGCCTAAATAAACTCCATCTGACCCATACAAGCATGAAAAGTTGGACATTAGAACAACCACTATGATATATGTCCATACTGAAAATTGAATTATAATCCTGTTAGAATAAATCTGCATTAAGAGTTCAATGAATAGCAGATCCTTAAACTCTAACAAGTTTTTACATTATAGTAAATCCAAGAAGAACCAACTTGCATGCATATACATAATTAACTAAAATGATATGTAGGAGGAACATATTTTAGCAGAAAACCATAAATTTTACATATAGTTCATATTTTGATTGTATTCAGCAGCTGTTTCATTAAGATAGACACCACCAAATGTATAATTACATGATTGTGATATTTAAATTAAGTCAAATTAATTTAAAAACAGTGTTTAGCCAAATCATCAAGAATGGTATGTTAATCAGAAAAATGTTACTGGTTTAAATACATTAAGACTTGCCCCCCCCCCCCTTTTTTTTTTCCTCTTCTTGGTTTTTTTTCTCTTTGTCACAGAGTATTTAAACCAGTAACAATTTTCTGATTAATAAATGTTCCTAAGGTGGCAAGCTGGCAGAAATGTTAGCACACCGGACAAAATGCTTAGTGATATTTCATCTGTCTTTATGTTCTGAGTTCAAATTCTGCTAAGTCAACTTTGCCTTTCATCCCTTCGGGGTAGACAAATTAAGTACCAGTTGCATACTGGGGTTGATCTAATCGACTGGCCCTCTCCTCAAAAATTTCAGGCCTTGTGCATAGAGTAGAAAAGGATAAATGTTCCTGATAATTTGTGTAAACACTGTTTTTAAACTAATTTGATTTAAATCAATTATCACAATCATGTAATTATACATTCCATTGTGTTTATCTTAATGAAACATGTTGAATATAATTAAAATCTGAATTATATGTGAATTTTATGCTTTTATGTTATATATACATCTTAGAAGAAGGGTGCAGTTTTTATACTCTTACCCAGGATAGTTACGCCAGTTACAACTCCAGTGCTCAACTGGTACTTATTTTATTGACCTCAAAAGGATGAAAGGCAAAAATCAACCTCAGTGGAATTTGAACTCAGAACATTAGGACAGATGAAATACCACTAAGCATTTTACTTGATGTGCTAATGATATTGTTAGCTTGCCACCTTGTCATGTTTAGCCATTAGAAAAATCTATTGGTTTGAGATGTCTTAGCGATGTGAAGATTTCATGTTTGCAGTAATATATAATATATATCAATAAATAGAGAAAGACAGAAACAGTCATGAAATTTGAGGTTTATTTGTAATAAATATGAGTTAAACTAGTGGTAATTCCACAAGGAATTCATCACTATAAAATCACTGTAGTAAATAGTAAAGGTGAAAAAGATCACTCAAAGCAAAGAATATCTGTAGTATCAACCTTGAAATCATTGATATACTACAGATAGTTAAGTAAGATTTTTTTTTCTTTTACTTAACAACAATGTGATATCTCTACAAATGACAAAAAGAAATATTATAAAGATATAATATTGCAAGTTATGGGTTTGATGGAGACAGCATTACTGCAACCAGCAGTAATCTGCACAACAACAATCACAGAGATAAACGTTACCGTCTCTCTCTCTCTCTCTCTCTCTCTCTCTCTCTCTCTCTCTCTCTCTCTCTCTCTCTCTCCTCTCTATCAGTTTAACATTTATCATCATCAATTTGGCTGCAGCTATAACCACCATAACTACTAAATCTCTTATTCTGAGTCACTTTCTTTAGTATGGTGGATACCTTGCACTGAAGATGCAATGACACACTCTCACACACATGTGCACACACACCATAAATATTCTGTATAATATGGGCATGCATGCTGAGGAATTTGATTTTTGTGGGTATGATAACAGCTCCTGACATGTTTCAGTCTTATTAAACCTCATTAGCAAAGCATAATGTATTTGCACTGCCACAGCTAAAATGACTGAGAGATACAGAGAACATAGTTTGTCCAATCACAAAAGGGATAAATGCACTGTTTTGGACAAGTGATATGAATAGGAGACCCCTGTTGAGTAAAGAAAACTATAGAATATGTATGAGTTGGGAATAATTAGTGTGGGTCTTTGTAAATTAGGGAGCTGACTTAAGATTACTCAAAAGAAATATGCATTGAGAAATATATCATTGTAGATCTATCCAAACCATGACACTATGAGAAAACTGGATATTAAATTGATGATGATGATGATGAAAACAAATTATTATTTCTTATCCTTTTTACATAAACTTTAACTATTACATGCTGTTCTCACAAAGAATTATTATTATAGTTATGGGTATGTGGTAAGAAGTTTGGTTCCCTACCAGATGCTTTTAGATTCAGTTCCACTGCATGGCACTTTGAGCAAATGTCTTGTACTATAAAACTTGAGCCAATCAAAGCTTTATTAAATTGATTAAATGGAAGTTGAAAGAAGCCCAGTGTTTATATGAGCATCATCATCATCATCCTCATCATCATCGTTTAACGTCTGCTTTCCATGCTAGCATGGGATGGACGATTTGACTGAGGACTGACAAACTAGATGGCTACACCAGGCTCCAATCTGATGTGTATATATGTATATATATATATCTATCTATATATATATATATATATATATATTCTTTTACATGTTTCAGTCATTTCATTGTGACCATGCTGGAGCACTGCCTAAATATTTATATATCTATATATATATATATCATCATCATCATCATCATCGTTTAACGTCCGCTTTCCATGCTAGCATGGGTTGGACGATTTGACTGAGGACTGGCAAACCAGAAAGCTGCACCAGGCTTCAATCTGATCTGGCAGAGTTTCTACAGCTAGATGCCCTTCCTAACGCCAACCACTCTGAGTGTGGTGGGTACTTTTACGTGCCACCGGCACAAGAGCCAGTCACATGGTACTGGCAACGGCCAGTGTGTTTTTTACATGCCACCTGCACGGGAGCCAGTCCAGCGGCGCTAGCAATAACCGCGCTCAAATGATTTTCTAACGTGCCATCAGCACAAGTGCTAGAAGGTGACGCTGGTAACAATTACGCTCAAATGGTGCTATTTATAGGCCACTGGCACAGAAGCCAGACAGCTGCTCTGGCAATGAACACACTCGGACAGTGCTGTTAGTGCTCCACTGGCGCAGGTGCCAGTCATCGAGTATGGTTTAATTACGATTTCACTTGCCCCAACAGGTCTTTGCAAGCAGAGTTTAGTGTCCAATGAAGGAGAGGTTGGCATCGGTGCCAGTCATCGATTTCAGGTTTGATGTGTATGTATGCATATATATATATATATATATATATATATATATATATATGTATCGTGTAGTAGATGAAACAGGGACAACTGAAGAAGGAAAATATTCGTTTCTCTGTTTTTTTTATTGGTCGAAAAAATGTTCGTTTTCTGTCTTCGTCTTTATGTTTTCGTTTCTCATTGTGTTTAACGATTTTTGTGATGTCCTGTACCCATATATGAATGTATGTATACATATAGATGTAGGTATGTATATATATGTATAGATATATGCATATATTTATATATTATTTGTGTTATTATATGATCGAACGCCACGCACTGTCTCAAAGTAAGTTTTATTTTAATTACTACTTCACACCCTACTACTATTACTATCACTTCCTTGTCTGTCTCTCTCCCTCTCTTTTCCTTCATTCTTTCTGTTTTTCTCTCCCAACCCTCCCCTATTCTTCTCTTCCTTTCACCATTCCCTCTCTCTCCCTCCTCCTCCTTGACCCTCTCGTCGCTGACACGTGAGGAAAGGGATTCTTTTTTTCTACTTCCTGCCTTCCTATAGAAAAGACGTGAATTTTTTTTTCTCTCTCATTCACATCTTACTTCATGTTCAAAATAATAATTTTTCTATCGTCTTGGCCTAACAGCCCTTACTGTTTGTTTTCACCATTGTGTCTTGTTTTTACTGTCTTGTTCTCACTGTCCTGTTCTTGTTTACACTTTCACCCTCCGCAAAAAATTCCAAATTTTATTTAATTTGCTTGCGGGAAAGACTGTTTCAATGAAGTCCCGTATTGTCCTTGCCTTCAAAATGCGAAGTAGATGGAGCAGGGACAACTGAAGAAGGGTTATATTCTTTATGCTGCATGTCTTGTTTCTCTGTTTTTTTCGTTGTTCGAAAAAAAGTTCGTTTTCTGTCTTCGTCTTTATGTTTTCGTTTCTCATTATTATTGAACACACACACACATCTACACATACACATGCATATGTGACGACTGACATGCATAAATGTATGTTTGTGTGTGTCTCTCTTACTATATAGTATTACTGAGAGAAAAGCTGAACATTAGAAGCATCAGTTGTGGCGTGCAAGAGAGACGATTGCGCTGGTATGGACATGTGGTGAGAATGGAGGAGGATAGCTGCGTGAAAAAGTGCCACACCCTAACAGTTGAGGGAACCCGTGGAAGAGGTAGGCCCAGGAAGACCTGGGCTGAGGTGGTGAGGCAAGACCTTCGTACATTGGGCCTCACCGAGGCGATGACTACGGACCGAGACCTTTGGAAATGGGCTGTGCGTGAGAAGACCCGGCAAGCCAAGTAAGATCGTTGCCAGTGCCCCTGGACTGGTTCTTGTGTGGGTGGCACATGAGATGCACCATTTTGAGCGTGGCCGTTGCCAGTACCGCCTGACTGGCTCCTGTAGGATTTTCGAGCGAGATCGTTGCCAGTGCCCCTGGACTGGCTTGTGCGGGTGGCACATAAAAGACACCATTTCGAGCGTGGCTGTTTTCGTGCGGGTGACACGTAAAAGCACCCACTACACTCTCTGAGTGGTTGGCGTTAGGAAGGGCATCCAGCTGTAGAAACTCTGCCAAATCAGACTGGAGCCTGGTGTTGCCATCCGGTTTCACCAGTCCTCAGTCAAATCGTCCAACCCATGCTAGCATGGAAAGCGGACGTTAAACGATGATGATGATGATGATGACCCCACAACTGTCAACATATCATTTTTTTCATTTCAATTAAAACAATATAACATTTCATACACATAATCTTTCTATAGTCAACTATAGAACAATACATTTTATATGAGTGTGTATGTGTCTGCGTGTGTGTTTGCATGTTCAATATATATAAGATAGTAAAGGATATTTTATACCACAATGATGTCACATATATGAGTGTGTATGTGTCTGTAAGTGTATGAGTGTGTGTCTCTTTGTGTGTGCGTTTCCGCATTAGGTACGTTATTAAATACACACACATCTACACATACATATACATGTGATGACTGACATGCATGAATGTATGTCTGTGTGTGTCTCTCTTACTATATGTATATGACTGTGTATATGTGTGTATCGTTACATTTTGTATATGAATGTGTATGTGCCTGTGAGTGTGTATGTTTGCGCACCTGTTACCTACATTATTAAACACACACACACATATACATATGTGACAAGAACAGCTGGAGGTGAAACTCTTGGCAAAAAACAATTACATGGCACATCTAAGGTATATAAAAATACAAATCTACCATTCAATTAACAGTTCATAATTATTACAGCAGTTGGAAGGTTGCAACTTATTTACAATTGGCCTATAGTTGGTTAATTTACACTGCATACAAAAATATAGATACACTACATACATATAACTGTTTACAAAAATAGAGACTAATGTATATGTTTTTCTATGTTCATAATTTTTTGTTTAAAATATTTGAAAAAATATGCCACCAAAGAATAAAAACCTAATCTCTGCAGAAACACCTATAAAGCAAGGAAGAGTGCAGAAAACCAAAAGTGAGAGTCTCTCAAGATCACCAAACACATGCTGCAGGACGTCAAATACAGTCTCAAGAGAGAAGGGAGAGGAGACTTTCTCAGCATCAGCAAAGGCATGCTGCAGCATGTGTGATGGAGTCCCAATACAGAAGGGACATGAGACTTTCTCAAGATCAGCAAAGGCATGCACCAGCACATCAAATGGAATCTCAAGACAGAAGGGAAATGAGACTTTCCCAAGATCAGCAAAGGCATGCTGCAGCACTTAATGCTGTATCATTAAAACAATGTTTAGCACACCAGATTACACGGAGGTCCAATAGAATAGCTCTCAGAAACAGACCACGTACAAATTCGTTCTTCACAACACCTGGAGCTGCTTTCAGATATGATCGATCCCATTCTTATAAAACTGATAATTTCTTACAAGTTGGTTTGCTAAACTCAAATTGTCATTTATGCAAAGCTTTAAAATTTACTCCACAAATGTTTTGTTGTCAATACTGCACTTTCCTGTATCACCTGTTTCAACATAACTGTAATATATATATATATATATATATATATATATATATATGACGACTGCTCCATCTTGACAGACGATAGCCATCCCATCAACAATCCACACATATCATCACGCAGTACAATCACTTCGTTGGTGAGCCCTCAAGTGACTTTGAAGTCCGGCTGCTGAGCGACAAGGTCTACAGCACAGATGACAAATGTTCAAGCCTCTTGATCCTTGCTCGCTGGTATCTGATTCTAAGGAAACGCCTCTGTGAACCAGCATATGTCTCTTAAGTCCGGGTATTGTTTTACAAACCTTGTGACATATGCCACAGGTCGCAGAAGGCGGTTGGTATTTAGGGTGTCTGGAATTTCTACCCTCATGTGTTTTCATGTGATTCACATATCCTGCTTTTGACAGAAGAATGCGATCACATACAGTACACATCCTATACTCTCCACTGATTACAATTTTTCCCTTTCGACAGGCCCGCTTAAGCTCAAGTTGCTGAAGCATCTTTTCCTCCCAGACATCACAGCTCGTCCTGACAACAGCTCTCCACTTGCTTCGATCCAGAACATCTCCTTCCCAATCACTTTCATACATATCTAGTTTTTTTAGGTTTTGTTTAATGCAATCTTTATACCTCTTTCTCGGTTTCTGCCACGGTCGCTCACCAGAGCTGAGCTCACCATAAAATAAGCGCTTCGGCAAACGATCATCCTTCATTCTAATTACATGCCCAGTCCATCTCATTTGGGCCAGGATAATATGTTTTTCAATTGAGCTACAGTGCGCCCTGCGCAAAACCTCTGTATCTGCTACGAAACTCTCCCATTTTACTCCTAGGATGCGTCTTAGACACTTTTGATGAAACCTTTCTAGCATCTTTACATGACTCTTGTAAGTGGTCCATGTTTCGCCTGAATAAAGAAGTGCAGTCAATACACACGCTTTGTAGATGCTGATTTTTGTCTGCAGGGAGATATCTCTATCAGCCCATACTCGCTTTTCAAGCTTTCCAAATGCAGCACTTCCCTTCGCTATTCGATAGTATATTTCTGCATCAAGACCACCATCCCTTGACAGTGTGGTTCCAAGGTAAACGAAGGTGTCAATGACTTCTAGTCTTGTTCCATTCACGAAGATGTTTGGTTCAGTGTATATTTGTCCAGGTGTGGGGGTAAACATTACCTTGGTTTTTCTCAGACTTACTGTGAGTCCAAAATATGTACATGCAGTGGAAAATCTATCCATTAAATGTTGCATATCTTCCTCTGTATGTGCCAGCAAGTCAGCATCATCAGCATAGAGCAATTCTCTGACAAGTACTCTGAAAACCTTTGCCTTACATTCAAACCTGGTCAGATTAAATATGCTACCAGATGTCCGGAATCTGATTCCAATTCCCCTGTTACAATCCTCAAATGCATACCAAAGCAATGTGGCAAAATATATAGAGAAAAGTGTAGGGGCAGGAATATCTCCCTGTTTTACACCGTTGTCCACTGAAAATTCATCAGATAGATTACCATTAAAAACTACTTGAACTTTCATGTTGCTGTGCAATTTCTCGAAGAGGCTCACAAAATGTGTCGGGCAACCAAGTTTGCACAAAACAATCCACAGTGCGTCCCTGTTTACCGTGTCAAATGCCTTAGTTAGATCTATAAAAACCTGGTATAGTGGCATTTGTTCCTCTAAACATTTCTCCTGAACCTGCCTTGCAGAAAATATTATATCCATCGTTCCCCGCTCAGGTCTGAAACCACACTGTTCCTCAGGAATCACATGTGGACACACATTCTCCACGAGACATTCTAACATGATCCTCGAAAGTATCTTCCCAGTATGTGCCAGGAGAGTTATTCCTCTGGAATTACCACACACTGATTTGGGTCCCTTACCTTTGTATATAGGGATTAGAATGCCGTTTATCCATTCCTGTGGCACAGAGGACTCAGTCCAAACTTGACACAACAGGCTATGAATTTCGGAGGAGATGTGATCCCCACCTGCTTTCAGAATTTCAGCTGGAATACCATCCAGCCCAGGAGCTTTGTTGGATCTCAGTTTCCGTATTGCCAGTTTTACTTCTTCAATGGAAGGCGCATCGTCCATGTGTTGCATTATCACTCTTTGGGGGATATTATTTATGACATCCATGTTCACTACAGATAGATTATGGAAAAGTTCCGCAAAATGCTCCCTCCATCTGCTCATTATTCCAGGAGGATCCTTAATAACCTCATTTCCATCTTTTGATTTCAAGGGAACATACGTTGAGGACTGCGGTCCAAAAGCTTGTCGCAATAAGCCGTACAAGTTTTTAATGTCTTTCCTTTCATAAGATGCCTGTATTTCCTCAGACAAATTACTCCACCAGGTATCTTTGAGCCTCCTTAATTCCTTTTGCAGTTCTGCTTTCTGCGCTCTGTATACCTTTTCTAGTTTTTCTTTGCCCTTAATGTTTGGGTTAAGAAGTTTTTCATAAGTAGACCTCTTTGTTGCCAGTAGCTCATTTACCATTGCATCATTGTAGTCAAACCAATCTCTATGTTGTCTCCTCTTAAAACCCAGCACATCCACTCCAGCCTTATATAATCCTTCTCGAAAAGATTGCCATGAACCTTCAAAATAAATATTACTGCATCTATCCTGAAATAGCTGTGACCTGTGGCTGTTTAAGTTGTCCTACGTCAATTTTTAGGGGGACTCACACACCTGCACTGCGCTTTCTTGTACGAACCCTGAATTTGAACTTAGCCCTAACCATTTTGTGATCAGTATTACAATCAGCTCCTCGCAATACTCCGAGACTACACAAATCCTGTAGGTCAGATTTCCGAGTTAATACAAGGTCAATCATGTGACCTTGCTTTGATCTTGGATGAATCCAGGTGACTTTATGTTTCAGCTTATGGTGAGAAAATGTGTTCCTAACAGCCAACCCTAGTTCAGAGCACATTTGTAGCAGGTGTAAACCATTTTTGTTCACCTTACCTATTCCATACCGCCCAAGTACATTCCAAGCACTATTGTCCCTGCCAACACGTGCATTGAAGTCGCCGAGCACAACCAACTTCTCATTCAGAGGGACTGAGAGGATACTACTTCTAAGTTCCTCATAGAATGCATGGATATTTTCTTCATTTGCTGAGAGTGTGGGAGCATAGATGGAGAAAACAGTCACAAAGTGTCCACAAGAGAGAGGGATCCGGAGTTTCATCATACGGTCATTTATACTTTGTGGTTGTTCTAGGTCTTTCAGTAAATTACTTCTAATTGCAAACCCAACACCACCCTCCCTTTTCTCTCCCTTTGACCTCCCAACCCAGAACACTGTGAAGCTGGTTGCTCTTTCAACAAGATGATCTTCACCTGAACATCTTGTTTCAGATAGAGCTGCGATATCAACATTAAGACGTCTCAGCTCCTTAGTTACTAGAGCTGTTCTTCTTTCAGGCCTATCCGCTCGATCCAAGAGAGTTCTCACATTCCAACATGCCAAGTTAAGTAAAACCTTTTTCCTCGCATACTTTTTATTATTGCTTATATTTCTTCGTTCGTTCCTGCTATATTGAACCACCGTTAGCCGCAGTAAACTAACCAGCAGAGTGCGGACAGACAATTTTTAATGCACCTTTTCTAGCACCTTCCCAGTATATCCAGGTGAGCAGTGTTCTTAAAAGGGCTGCTCAGACACAGGACTCTCCACCGAAAACAGCCCCTGTCCATAAAGACATGTTAGCGATGTTAAGATAAGAACCCTGCCGCCTTATGTGCAGATTTGTAACTGTATGCTTCCAACCGGTCAAGTCTGCATATGTCGCCACTCCTCCATCGCCACAGGACTTTTCTCTTCTCCTTTCTTCTTTCTTCCTCTCCTCTCTTGCCCTTCTCACTCCTTTTTCCTTCCTCCTCCTCTCTCTCTCTTTCTTTTCCCTAATTTTTTCTCAGGTCATACTAAGATGACTGTGATTTGACAGTGTTTTGTCTTGTTGGGGACATCTGTACTTCATTGGATTTTAGTGACAAACACTTGTACAACACCTTTGCCACTCTCTAGGTCAAAATAGTATAATCCAGTGACAAGCGAGAGCAAGATGACTAGTACTAAGTTGACTGCAGGTTTTATATCAGAGTATCCTCTCCTAGGCTTTTCCTCAAAAGGAGACTGCAAGCCAGCAGTGGTAGATCAATTTGAATTCGGAGTTTTATTCTCCTATACTGGTTGTCCCAACCACGACCTCATTAAAAAAAAAAAAAAAAAAGAGCCCAGTCTGCTCCCACAGAAGTCATGGACCTGGTTTTATGTCGGAGTGTCCTTCTCCTAGAAGAGTTGCCTTCACTTGGCTAATGGGCCTCGTCTACCCCACATATTAATAAAAAAAAACAAAAAAAAACATAGAAAATACATAGAAAAGTCAATATAAAAGATGTAGATATGAAAGGAGAAAAGTAAATGCAATGGAGATACATATAAAATATAAAATATATATTAAAAAAAAACGATGTGTAAAAAACACATAAATACGATGTGTAAAAACACATAAAGATACATAAAAAGTAAATATAAAAATATATAAAAGGTAAATATATGAGACAGGTTGTACTGGATTACATGTTACCAGTAGCGCTCAGGAATACTTATAAGAGCGACCTGACATATATATACAAACTATGCCATTTTAATCCTAAGCAATGCCAGGTATATATATCAGGGGGTGCTAAAAGCTCTTGGCTTTGGATAAAAGAAAATACAGGTAGATCAGTTAATTATGATTTTATTCAACATATTCCCCTCTCAGATTCACACACTTACTGCAGTGGTCCTTCTGTTTTTCTGTAGCCCTGTAAAAGAACTCAGAAGGTTGGGCCTTCAATGAGGCCTTTCACGACACCTTTAAGACTGGGAACTTACTTGTCAGCTCCCCTTGTATGTATATATATATATATATATATATATATATATATATATATATATATATATATATATATATATGTGGAGGTGCAATGGCCCAGTGGTTAGGGCAGCGGACTCGTGGTTTCGATTCCCAGACCGGGCGTTGTGAGTGTTTATTGAGCGAAAACGTCTAAAGCTCCACAAGGCTCCCACAGGGAATGGTGGCGAACCCTGCTGTACTCTTCCACCACAACTTTCTCTCACTCTTACTTCCTGTTTCTATTGTGCCTGTAATTCAAAGGGTCAGCCTTGTCACACTGTGTCACGCTGAATATCCCCAAGAACTACGTTAAGGGTACACGTGTCTGTGGAGTGCTCAGCCACTTGCACGTTAATTTCACGAGCAGGCTGTTCCGTTGATCGGATCAACTGGAACCCTCGACGTCGTAAGCAACGGAGTGCCAACAACATATATATATATGTATATATATATATATATATATATATATATATATATATATATATAATTGTATAATATACATATATATATAATTGAAAGATCTCCCAAAAGAGATAAATTTCTCAAGTATGAGATAGAAATGTGGAAATCATGTAAGTCCTCATCAGAAAATCTATGAAAATGACTTTATTTAGTCGAATATAATTACCCTTACAAAATGATTAAAAGGTAATTGAATTTTACATTTCTATAGGAAGAAATAGTATCATAGAAATCAAGATTATAGAAGCTCCATGGCTCAATTATAGTCTATGTTACATGAAAATGTAAACATACTAATACTCATTGAAGTAGAAATAAAAATACATTAATAATGTGAGTGTTGAATAGAACAAATATATTAAGCGTAAATAGCATAATGGAAAGAGTGTGAGAGAAAAGAGAGGAAGAGAAACAGGAAAACGTCATGTATATATGCATTGACACATTGACACTTTTTTTATGTTGGCAAATGGGAGCAACCAAAGTAGTTTCCCCTCGACAAGTTTCAAAAAGCACCATCCATAAATTTGTATGTATGTATGTACATTTAGAATCGGTCCAGATGGACTATATGTAATCTGAACCTTTCCACCCTTATTTTATTTATTTTTTTTTACGGAATCCCACGTTTTAGGCTATGGAGATTCTGATTCTGAAAAAAAATTTTTTTAAATCTCAATTTCAAAATTTCGATCCTCCCCCCCCCCCCGGTTTTTATATAGATCCACAGGGTAAACCTGACCCTAACTCAAACCCTAACCCTAACCCTGACCGTAACTCTGACCCTAACCCTAACTCTAACCCTAACCGTAACTCTGACCCTAACCCTAACCCTAACCCTAACCCTAAACCTAACCCTAACACTAGTTTTGTGAGATTTGGCTGTTATTTCTAGCATGTAAATAGCCTGCTTGGGGGGGATGGAATTGAAATTTTTCAAATAATTTTTTTTCAGAATCGGAATCTCCATAGCCTAAAACGTGGGATTCCGTTAAAAAAATTAATAAATAAGGGGGGGGAAGGTTCAGATTACATATAGGTTGTAGGTACTGTTTTGCTTATGAATTCTGCCAACTGCAAGCTTTCTTTTCAGGTACACGACACTGCTTTTCCCCTTCCCAGGCTACAGGCCCACACCCCCAACACCCATACTGTTAGGATTGGCACTCTCAACGTCGGCACGCTGAAAGGTAGATCTGGTGAAATTGTTGAGATGCTTGAACGGAGACGCGTAGATATGTGCTGCATCCAGGAAGTAAGATGGAGAGGAGGTTCTGCGAGGTTCCTCACAGGCAAAGAACACAGGTACAAGATTTTCTGGGCAGGGAACTCTGACGGGGTCGGGGGCGTAGGAATACTTCTAGCAGAGAAATAGGTGGATAAGGTAATCGAGGTAGTTAGAGTATGTGACAGAGTACTTAAGATTAGACTAGTGCTTCATCATAGATTAGCTACTGTCATCTCAGCCTATGCACCTCAACCGGGACTACCAGATGGTCTGAAAGACCAATTCTATGACACCCTCTTGCAAACTACCTCGTTGACAAGTGACAGGGACCTTCTCTTTGTGGCTGGAAACTTCAATGGTCATGTCGGACGTCGTGCTGGAGGCTTCCATGGCATACATGGAGGCTATAGCTTCGGTTCCCGCAATGAGGAGGGAACCAGACTGCTGGAGTTCTGTGATGCAACCGATCTTATGGTCTGCAATACCAACTTCAGGAAACCTGCCAGTCACCTAGTCACCTACCGCTCCGGCAGACACTCTAGCTAAATCGACTACATCCTCGCCAGAAATAGGGAAAGAGGGCGGCTTATAAATGCCAAAACCTACCCTGGCGAAGAATGTACCCCACAACATAGATTAGTAGTTAGCGACTTCGGGATCAAGGCAAAATGGGTGCCCAGAATTAGAGCGGCTTGGAGGAGAAGGGTGTGGAAGCTTAAAGACCCTGCAAATGGACAGAGACTTAGAGACAAGTTACTTGAAGCATTTGACGAAATAGAAGGGGATATAACATCATACAACGTGGAAGACAATTGGAGATTTCTGCGGGACAACCTGTTGAAAGCCACCGACCAGATCTGTGGCTGGTGTAAGGTCTCCTCTCGACCCAGAGTAACGTGGTGGTGGAACAAGGAGGTAGACAGGGCTATTAGACAAAATAAACAGGCTTGGAAGGACTGGAAGAACGGTGGTAGCAGGGAATTGTACCAATGTGCCAGAAGGGAGGCTAGGCGACAGGTTTATTTAGCCAGAGGGGAAGCAGATAAGAAAAGATTTGCCAATGTTCTGCGCCATGAGGACCAAAGACTCAAGGTATTTCGTGTTGCAAGACAGTGTAGGAGAGAGAATAGTGATGTCGTAGGAGAGAAATGTGTTCGCATGGATGATGGTACGCTTGCACTAAATGAGGATGCAAAGAAAGAGGTCTGGAGATGCCACTACGATAGATTGCTTAATAAAGAGAATGAATGAGAGAAAGAGAGCCTGCCGTATGTCGACCCAACAGAGGGACCAGCTATCTGAGTTGATAGTACCAGGGTAGATAAAGCAATTAAGAGTATGAAGACAGGGAAAGCCCCCGGCCCATCAGGAATCACTGCAGAGATGCTCAAAATATCTGGCAATGTTGGCTACAGCCTAGTCACCCGTATTACAAACCAGGTGTTACACGAAGGAGTCATACCCAATGACCGGTGTGGCAGCACCATAGTTAACTGCTACAAAGGTAAAGGTGATGCTTTAGATACAAATAATTACAGAGGCATCAAGCTGTTAGATCAGGTTATGAAAGTTACGGAGAGGGTCATAGCCCAACTAATTAGGGAGCGAATCAATTTAGATGAGATGCAGTTTGGGTTCGTGCCAGGTAAAAGCACTACTGATGCCATATTTCTAGTAAGACAGCTGCAGGAGAAATACCTAGCCAAGGATAAACCTCTGTACCTGGCTTTCGTTGACATGGAGAAAGCCTTTGACAGGGTCCCCCGATCCCTTATCTGGTGGTCAATGAGGAAACTTGGGATAGAAGAATGGTTATTGAGAGCTGTGCGAGCCATGTACAGAGATGCTGCCAGTAAGTCGAGGGTTGGAAATGAGTACAGCAATGAATTCCGGGTAGAGGTAGGGGTCCACCAAGGTTCCATCCTCAGTCCCCTCCAATTTATCATAGTCCTCCAGGCAATCACAGAGGAGTTCAAGACAGGTTGCCCCTGGGAGCTCCTCTATGCTGATGACCTTGCACTAATTGCGAAGTCACTGTCAGAACTAGAGGAGAAGTTTCAGGTGTGGAAGCAAGGTCTAGAATTGAAGGGCCTTAGAGTCAACCTAGCTAAAACCAAAATGCTAATAAGTCGGAAGGTAGATAAAACACAAACCCCTTCAGGTAGATGGCCCTGCTCAGTATGTAGAAAAGGAGTAGGTAGTAACTCTATAAGATGTACCTGGTGCAAGCTATGGACACATAAGAGGTGCAGCAATATCAAAGGCAGGTTAACTAGGAAGTTAGATTTTGTATGTGGCAGATGTTCAGGTGCAATAAAGACTGTAAACAAACAGGAAACAACTTCTATCTCATTCCAGGGTGAAAAACTAGAGGTAGTCGATAGCTTCCGCTATCTGGGTGACCAAGTTAGTAGTGGGGGTGGGTGCGCTGAAAGTGTAGCTGCTAGAATAAGAATAGCCTGGGCAAAGTTTAGAGAGCTCTTACCTCTGCTGGCGACAAAGGGACTCTCACTCAAAGTAAAGGGCAGACTGTATGACGCATGTGTACGAACAGCCATGCTACATGGCAGTGAAACATGGGGTGTAACTGCTGAGGACATGCGTAAGCTCGCAAGGAATGAAGCCAGTATGCTCCGTTGGATGTGTAATGTCAATGTGAATACCCGTCAGAGTGTAAGTATCTTGAGAGAAAAGCTGAACATTAGAAGCATCAGTTGTGGTGTGCAAGAGAGACGATTGCGCTGGTATGGACATGTGGTGAGAATGGATGAGGATAGCTGCGTGAAAAAGTGCCATACCCTAACAGTTGAGGGAACCCGTGGAAGAGGTAGGCCCAGGAAGACCTGGGCTGAGGTGGTGAGGCAAGACCTTCGTACATTGGGCCTCACCGAGGCGATGACTACTGACCGAGACCTTAGGAAATGTGCTGTGCATGAGAAGACCCTGCAAGCCAAGTGGCCATTACCAGTATCGCCTGACTGGCCTTCGTGCGGGTGACACATAAAAGCACCTACTACACTCTCTGAGTGGTTGGCGTTAGGAAGGGCATCCAGCTGTAGAAACTCTGCCAAATTTAGATTGGAGCCTGGTGTTGCCATCTGGTTTCACCAGTCCTCAGTCAAATCGTCCAACCCATGCTAGCATGGAAAGCGGACGTTAAACGATGATGATGATGATGATGATGATAAGCATCTAGTATATATATATATATATATATATATATACATATATATATATATATATGTGAGTGTGTGTGTGTGTTGGTCTTGTATCGTATCATAATCAAATTTTAATCAAGTCAGCTTTAATGTCACTTAGCACACAAACACACAACATACACACTTCACATATATACAGACCTATAAGAAGATTGCTTCACAAGTGAAACCTCTTTCCACTTCAAGTAAACTAACCACCCCCACCCATCCAACAATTCTAATCATGTGTGTATGACAGAAAAGGTTTAATACACACATTTTATATGATGGAACTCTCCTGTCAAAGATGATGTATGAGTGTTCAGCTTTTGTCGAACAACCTGCACAAATGATTTGTTTATAGTGATCAAATGTATGTGTTGTACATTAACTCGCTCTCTCTCCATCAAATTGATGTTTCCTGAACAGGTGCATGGTGTACTACACGTTAAGTGTCAAAGTGATTGCAGAGCAATGTAAGATGAAGTGTTTTGCTCAAGAACACAATGCACCACCCGATCTAGGGATTGAAACCACAATCTTGCGATCATAACACCCTACCTACTTGGCCGTGCATCCTCACATACATATATATTTATATACATATAAATATATATATATATATATATATATATATATATATATATCATCACCATTTAAAATCTGTTGTCCATGCTGGCATGGGTTGGACAGTTTGACCAAAGCTAGCAAGCTGGAGGGCTGCACCAGACCCCAGTCTGTTTTGCCATGGTTTCTCCAGCCAGATACCTTTCCTAATGCCAACTGCTTTACAGAGTGTGCTAGGTACTTTCATATGGCACACAGGTACTTTTACATGACACCGCCATGTGTGCTTTGCACCACCAGAAGGACTGGTCTTAACACTTCTGCTGCAGAGTACAGATCTTCTTGAGTACTATAAGGCACCTGGCATCTCAGTCCTTTGTCATCTCACCTGAAAGGTTCAGTACTTCATCTCATGTCTTGAGTTTCCCACTCCCACATACTCCATCCATTTTGAGAGATGTATGTATATATATATATATATATATATATATATATACACACACATATACAAACACACACACATACATATACACACACCTACATATGTACATTTTTATTGAAATAATATCAAGTTATATAGTAGCAATGATAGTATGCCTTTAACTCACATTAATCTGAATATTTGAGAGTTATGACCATACCAGATTATTGTTTCTTACTTGTTTTATTGTTTATGTTTTTATTTCTGATTTTTCATGGTTTATGTGTACATTTGTTGCTGACACATGAACGAGTTGCTGGAATCTATTCTACACTGATTATAGCTGACTAATGAGACATCTTGACATCGCCTGGGTACTGCATAGTAGAAAAAGTTTTGTTACATTAAATTAACTTATAGTAAGCTTTTCTATAGTTCTTTTTGTATGTAATTATACTTGCATTTATATATATTTCAAGCATTACAAAAAATTAACAGTGCAATTCACAGAACATAGTACCTGAATATTTCACAAATATAAGCAAATTTAAATGTGAAACAAAGCATAAGTTATTTTCTACCTATCGTGGTACTTGAAACATCATATTAACTTTTCAAAGATATGATTTTTAAATAAGGAATTTTAGTTACTACAGTTTTCCAATGACAATATATAAACTATATATAGTTTATACATTGTCATTGTCATCTAAGAGATGAGTGTAAATGTGTTGTGTGAGCATGAAAGGGAGAAAGAAAATTAGACTGAGAGAGAAGGGAAAGAGCTGAAGAATGAAGGAGAAAGAGAGAAATTGAAAAGATACTGATCATAAAAAACACAGATTGACAATATAAACTGATGTGTCTATAACTTATGCTAAGACTCCTACTCTGATACCATTCCATTACAACAATCAGTCTTTCAACATTTCTTAAATCCTCCCAGTTTACCCCAGGTAGAGTCTGAACTTAAAATTTTTTTCTTCATGCAATATTTTGGAGGTGATTTTGTGATTTATTGAGAAACAGTGACGTTGTTTCAAGACAAATATCAATGGTTAAAGATATAAAATATGGCTGGTCAATCTTTAGTCATACAAAGAGCTAGGATCTGCCACAGGCAAGACTGTCATTATAGAGGACTTTCACTTGATTGTCAGTTGATGATACCTTAAAAAGTTAACAATATCTTCCTGTTTCCTGATTTAATTTATGTTGTATAATGAAATTATTCTCCAGAATCTACCAATTATAAACAATGATATATCTCACTCTGCTGCATTCTAAGAAATAAGGACAAAGTCTAGAGTCATTCTAAGTAACTTAGACATTTATTTGATATTATTTTCATAACATTATTGGTGAAAATGTAATGAAAAGGCTTTTGTAGTCTTTCTAATAAATATATTTGTCATAGAGTGTTAGAGGATCACACTTGTAAGCTAATCTGTTCTGCTTATAACCAATGCTTTTTGAAATATTAACATCACTGCAAGGCTTCCAGTAAAGAAGGTCCTCAAGATCCAGTCTGAAACACATAAAATATGTTATTAGAAAGTTAATGTCTGTTAGAAAAGATTGTGTACATTTGCGTGTGTGAAGATGATTAGAGAATAAGCAGAATGATTGAAGTGTAATGTAGATAGAATTTTGCAGCAGCTTATCTCAGAAATATATATTGTAAGCAAACTGTTTCAATGTTTATTTATAGATATTGTCTCTGATAACTAGAGTTTGTTTGTGATAATGTTTTGGATTCCTTTTGTGTGGTATTCTGTGCCTGGTAAATGCAGTTTATATGTGATAATGTTTTCAATTTTTTGTAGGTATTGTTGTGCCTAATAATTGCAGTTTAACTGTATGTAAAGAAACTCACAGCTGGAAGACTGGTCACTGCCTTTTGTTTGATGACTCCTACCTACACACTGCTGCTCACTATGGACACAAAGAGGATGGCATCCGAGCAGTGCTCATGTTGGACTTTTGGCATCCAGATATTACAAGTGAGGAGAGAACAGCTATGAAATACATCTTTCCTTTAGTTAATCAATAACTTTCAGATGACCTTTCAAACAATCTTCCAACTATTATACTAGGTTCATTTAGTTGTAGTGTCTACTCAAACCATGGATTTAAAAGTATGGCACGGTCTTTTTCCAAATATCCTCTATTAGAAGTATCTTCACAAATCTTTAGGCTTTATCATTCTTACAAGCATTTGTTTTGTTTTGTTTTGTTTTCTCTGATTTTCTTCCTTTGAATTCTTCTCTTCATTACACCTGACATTATATGATGTCTATGAATATTAAATATTATTTAATGACTAGTTAAGTTGTATAAATGTCTTAATGATTTCATTTATTGATGCAAGGCATGTCTTTGTAAGGATATGACATGTAGGAGACTAAATTACCCTTTGTATATTACTGAATCATACTGTGGCATTCGTATCTTTCCTTAGTATTAAAAGTGATGTAAGATGACTACATCCAGGAATCAAAACTCCCTGACAACCATAAAGCAACAAAACCTACTACCAGTGCTTAGAAGAACAAAGTCATGTTACACAGAATAGTGTAAAGTGTAGGGAATTACTTTATGTCTGAAACTGTTGACCCTTTAAATATATAATGTTACTTAATGACCTAGCTTATTCTTTAATCCAAGTAACCGTGTTGGATTAAATTACAGACTTGATTGAGATCTTAATCCAGTTAACTTTTGCATTAGAAACACAGTAGGAGTAATTATACAGTCTTAATTAGTAACTTATTTAAAATTTTAATCAAGATGATGATATAAGGATAATTAGGAAATTAAAACTATGGTGATAATTCGGGACTTAATAAAGATTTTAATCCAAGTAACTATAATGTTTTAATTTGTGTCTTAACTAAGTGACTTGGTCCAGATAACTATTAAGTACCTTGGTTGAGATTAAAGTTCAGTTATTTAGTATTAATTGAGATTTTACTCTGATAGCTATAATGTTCTAATTATTATCTGAATTAAGATCTGAGTTCAGTTGCATATATAGATTATTAATTACTAAGGTAAGATTTTAATCTAATTGATTAAGTAATAGCAAGTTGTTTGGTGTCAACAGTAATTTGTGTAGTGTTTATTGGTGACTTAGATTTTGTAACTGATCATGTGTGCTGCCTGCTTCTGTCAAATCACTGAAGTCAAGAGATAACATCTAGATAAAATTTTGCTTAGAGCATTGGTGGTGATTAATTTGGAACTCTCTTTTTAGTACTAGTCAAATATGAAACAATGGCTACAACATAGGGTATTGATCTTCTGATCACAAAGCCATAATTTCAATCTTAGAACAACAATTGTTTAGTACAACCCCAGCAAAAGACTCTTGAACCATGATTTTTATTTTTATTTTCCTGAATGTACAAACAACAGATTTTGTTCAGACTTGATGCTTGAACAGTCAGCAGAAAGAAGGTCATGTGGCTGTAAAAGACTTTTGCTCCAACAGTCGAACCATCCCACCCATGCTGGTATTGGCCTTAAAATGAATGTAAAAGAGTTTGATTTTTTTTATATATATATATATATATATATATATATATATAAAATGTATCAATTAACCGTCTCAGGAATGAATCCATTTAAAAAAATCTTAATTCCTGCAAAAGTTGATAGTGTCACATGTTACCTAAGAATTCTCCTGAAACTACACCTTCAGAATGTAGCAAACTTAATCATTGTAGTGCTGTTAACTCTTTTACTCTTTTACTTGTTTCAGTCATTTGACTGTGGCCATGCTGGTGCACCACCTTTAGTCGAGCAAATCGACCCCAGGACTTATTCTTTGTAAGCTTAGTACTTATTCTATTGGTCTCTTTTGCTGAACTACTAAGTTACGGGGACATAAACAGACCAGCATCGGTTGTCAAGTGATGTTGGTGGGGACAAACACAGACACACAAACATATATACACACACATACATATATATATATATATATATATATATATATATATATATATATATATATATATATACATACATACATACGACGGGCTTCTTTCAGTTTCCGTCTAGCAAATCCACTCACAAGGCTTTGGTCGGCCCGAGGCTATAGTAGAAGACACTTGCCCAAGGTGCTACGCAGTGGGACTGAACCTGGAACCATGTGGTTGGTAAGAAAGCTACTTACCACACAGCCACTCCTACGCCTACATAATTATTCAGATTATCTTAGCTATGATTGCATTTAAAATGAGATATTATTTAAGGATGAAATCTTAGGGATGTAGACTTAGGGGTTCGATCTACTGATCCAAAGCTCAAGATTTAGCTACTCTAACCTCTCAGCAACTGGATCTGTCATTCTATAGTTAAAATAATAATTATATTTTTGTTTGTCATTTTTAACTTTTTTTTTTACTTCAACTTTCTCTGTTGTAGCACCTTCAAATAAATATCCTGTTTGCTATGCTGTATTTGAGCAGCGGCCAATTATATAAAGGTAAAATAGTTGAACAGATAGTTTATTGATGTACAAGTTCATTGACAGTGTTTATATCTACACTATATTTCCTTGTGTCTTGGAGTAAAACATTTTCATTCTAAGTGTCTCAGTTCATCTAGTCATCAATATAGATATAGCTGTTGTGAAAACATACGTAGACCTTACTCTACATTGAAAGAGCGACAGGAAGCTGCTCCAGTGTACCCTTTCCGACAAAATTCTATAGATGCTTCTATAGAATCACCAAGTTCTGTGTTCACTTAATGGCCAAAGGTGTGTGTGTGTGTGTGTGTGTGTGTGTGTGTGTGTGTGATTATATGCAAGTACTATGATATGACAAAAAGCACCCAATGAATCAAGATACCATCCTAGTTGGATCTATTACACTTCAGATATGTGTCATGCCTTCAGCCGAAATTATTACTCAAAAGAAAGATCTGTTCCAATTTTAAGACTTGTTTTATAAAAAGATGGCAGTTTTTAATTATGTCCTAAATAAAAATTCAAATGTTTATTAAACTTACTGTTGTTGGATGTTTTTTCTCATTAATTTTAAATTTTAGCTGATGACTTACAAGTTTTTGTTTTGTAAGGCTTACATTCCTAGCATTCTATTCCAACTAATTGACATACAACACCTAATTTATTCTGTACTGAAATCAAATACAAACAACAACCTAATTAAAATGACTTGGTATCTGTTTGACATATATAACAAAACCAACAACAAAAACAAATGAATTAATTCATGAAAAATGATAATCTATACATTCAAATTATTCAAGTCTTTTATTTTTTTTTCCTAGTTATGGTATAAATTGAATACAAGCAGACATGTATACTTTCTGTCTGAATACACTGTCTTCACCATTGAACATATATATATCTATGTCCATTGATCTTGTATATGAAATTGAAGTGGAGTTGTGTCTTAATGGAGTATTATATGTAAAACATGCCTGTTCCCATTACCTGGCATGAAATCTGTTGTGCAGCAAACTAGGACCTCTTAACTACAGCTAATTACCACGACTGATAAAAAACAAAAACTTTTATTTTTATCAAGACCTATCTCCATTTTGATAACAAATATCTTAATTATAACAAATCTTATGATAACAGGACATACTACATTGCAGTTAAAACTACAGTCAATGCTGTCTTATGCCAGTTATATTTATGAATATGCAAAAATATAATCAAACTACACTAAACTCATCTTTCATCAGTTCCAGTAGCAATCCAATTTGCTTTCCCTAGTATTACTATTCACAGCAAAATCTGTTGCTTGTTATCATAGACACTATAAAGTCAGATTATTAAAGAAATATATGCAGAGGTGTAAAACTCTTGTGTTTTCTAATGAAAATAACAAGATGACATTGGGGGGGGGGGGGGGGGGGTTAAGATATTGAATTGAGGTCATGCTGGAGATACTGCAGTATTCTACACAGGAAAATTTTCCATGGATTCCTTCTTCATAAAGAACATACAGTTAAGTATATGGGCTTACATGCTTCATGTAGAAAGTCAAAAACAATTTTTAATCAAGTTAGATTCATAATTTTAAAAAAACTTACTAATGATAATGACATTTCTTATCAAGAAAGTAAGGGAAAGAATTCAAAAATTAAAATTTTTAGAGACTAAAAGCTTAGTAACTCTCATTTTCCAATCACTGGTGAGCATAACTCCAGACATATTTCAGTTTTGTTAGACCTCTTTAGTGAAGTATAGTCTAATACATATTTACCAGATAAGCAATTACTTGTGAGGATATAGTTTCTGAATGAATAATATTCACTGATAAAGTAATTTCAATAATGGTATTGGAAAAATTCTCAGATATTTCAAAATTCTCTTTTGTTTTTGTTTTTTTTGACAATGAATTAATCATTAATACTAATAATTATTCATTACTAGTGTAATTTCAGTCAATCAAAAATTGTTTTACCTCTTTACATTAAGTACATTTTCCCACTCTTGACTACATATCCCCCACACAGAAGACATCTCAGGAAATTTTCCAGTGCCATTGTTTTATAGATTAGCAGCAACTCATTGAATACTTTTCATTCAAATCTACATCTTTTTGAGTCATTCTGGGATTTGGTGTCTAATAGGCTATGATAACAAGATCTAATATGACTGAAGCATGTCCCAAAGCTGTCACCATACTTACTAAAGATCAGATTCACTCCACACTGCATATCCCCATTCAATTTTGAATCCTTTTGTTACTACATTTCTGCTGAAATACACAATCTCTGTTTCAATTAATTATGAAAATACTGAAGAGTTTAGTAAAATATCTTTGTCATTATTAAATTAGTGATTGGTACATAAATTAGCATAAAAATTGATGGAAGGTTTAAATTTAAATCACATTAAAACATAAATTTTGTGTCATAGATATCAAAGGCAATCTCAGACAGGTTGGTATCAAAAGAGTTAATTAATTTGAATTTCAGATATCATTTCATTGACTTGAACTGCAATTAGGTGCTAATGACTTTTCAGTACAGATGAATGTCAAATGATTAAAATTTGGTTAACGGAGTTCACTATATTGTTTATTTCATTTACTTTGTTAATCAATTTAAGCATCCATGTAAACCTAGAAGGCCATGTCAAACTGAAAAAAAAGGTATCTCATATCCCTTATATATAAGAAGAAAAGATGAAGAATCATTCAATGTTTCTTTTGTTAAAATTTTTGAAGCCTTTGTGAATTGGAAGATCTTATGGTTGGTGGATCTTTGAAAATTTATTGTACCTCCAGCCTTGGTAACTTTTGGAAGACCAATTTCAAAATGCCATTTCTTGTGTTGATAGATTTTGGATTGGAACAAATAGTTACATAAAGACTCTCTACAAGAACATAAAGGTGATTTCATATGATCTGTTCATGAGAGTATAGTTTAAAGAAATATGGCCTTTACATACCCAACAGAATCTTTGTTTATTAACTTATTCTGTATCTGATACATTTTATGTGTACAGGTTTCTTGTAGCTTAATCTAATTGAGATAATGGAGAATTAATAGTGCATTTTCCCAACCTATAGCTAACAAAATAGTATATAAGCCAAACAAATTCTTTGATCCCCAGAAATCAATTACAGACACATTTAAAAATTGATGATATAAATGGAAGATTATATACTTTCAGCCATAATGTTAAAAAAGTGCAAAAACAGCCTCACAAAATATTAAAGATAACATTTCAAAAGCTGCTTGATTCCGGCATATTTCCTGAACTATTCTAATATGCAATAGCAACACCTATACACAAAGGAAGTAGCAGGGCTGGAGCTAGAAACTACAGACCTATTTCTCTCACATCTCACACATCACAAGTTTTTGAACACATTGTCTTGAATAGAATAATTGCATACCTTGAAGAAGACAACCTCTTAGATGACACCCAGCATGGTTTGTGGATTCAACGAAGTTGCCTGTCACAACTATTACAGCACCATAACACTATTTTCAGTAATCTTTTGTGAGGAAAGGACACTGACTATGTATACCTTGATTTTGCTAAGGCATTTGACAAAATTCATCATGGAATCATCTATCATAAGTTAAAGGATCTTGATATCACAGGAAAACTTGGAGAATGGCTCTTTGACTTTCTATGTGGTAGGAGTCAATCTGTTGCTGCAAATGGCTTTCTCTCTGCTAAGTCACTTGTAATAAGTGGTATAACTCAGGGAACAGTTCTTGGACCATTATTATTTACCATCATCCTATCAGGTATAGGATCATAAGTGTACTCAGCCAACCTAATGAGTTACGCTCATGACACAAAAATACCAATGGCTATCTAAACTCCAGAAGATACTGTCACACTCCAAAATGAGCTAAATTTCATTTATCAATGAGCAGATAAAAACAATATGAAATTTAATACATCAAAATTTCAGGTTCTTTATTAGGGAAGGAATACACACAAATCATAATATTTGATATTAGATAGCACAATGATTCAGAGTGTTAATGACTTATTACTTAGGAGTAATCATGTCAAATAATACATATTTCATCAGCCACATTTCCAAACTGACCTCTAAATGCAAATATCTCATTGGATGGATCCTACAAACTTTTGTGACAAGAGAACATGTTATTATGCTAACTCTTTTGAAAACCCTAGTTCTGAGCAGATTAGATTACTGTTCACAGCTTTGGTCTCCTAACTCATCCAGTCTCATAGAAGAAATTGAAGGCTTACAAAGAACATTCACCTGGAAAATACCTTCAGTTAAAAGCCTTAATTGCTAGGAACATCAGAAACTTCTGCATCTCTATTTTCTTAAACACTAATGAGAGAGAGAGAGAGAGATACAATCATATATGTATGACTTTCTAATTTATCATTACTTGTTTATTATTTTCACAAAAATATTTTTCTATTTTAACAAGATACTCTTAATCTTTCAATTAATCTCTTTTTCTTGATTGAAATAGTTCTTAGATTTGATAAACTATCAGTAAATAGAAAGCTAGTTTTGTATGGTAATTTTTGAGCAGAATCTAACAATCTTATCATACTCCACCACACCATACTGTAAAACGTTTCATGTACTGTAAAATTATATGATCTTAAGTGCGTATTTTTCATTGCTCTGAAAATTCCGAGTTTTACTATACCCTACTTTACTGTTTAACTCTGATCCATCTGTAGTATAGTTGACCCACTAATAAAAAAAATCTGCTTGTGCTGTATTGTTATGTTATTTGGTTTCTTTATTATTGTATGTTAGCCAAACTTTTATTAAATATTCTACATAATTCAGTCAACATTCCATTAAAGTAGTCACTCATTTTACAGTCGAGTGATTAGACGTAACGAATGTCATGCAACTGAATCTGGGAATGTAGGTACCACTTCTATATAAAAAAACCAAATGATTCATGTTGTTCTTGTTTCACTCCAGATCAGCCCTGATTAAGCAGATGTATAATCAATGATGTTTTAGTAGTGCTCATCCCAACTTTTATTCAGTTACAGTAAACGTTTCTAGTAGAGAAGTAGAAGAGAACAGGAGCAAAAATAGGAATATGTGAAATATTGTATTAGTTAAAAAATGTTTGTTTAAACAAAACCGACGTATACGACAGGTATGTAAAATATATTTGTGTACTTTTTCTGTTTATTCTTAATCTTCGTGTTTTTGCAAGATTGAAAAAAAAGTTTCGGAAAGCTAACATTTTAAAATTCTTCGGGAAGCGACACTGTGATAGTTTCTATATTTAACCGTGCGTGTATATTCCTATTTTTGCTCCTGTTCTCTTCTACTTCTCTACTAGAAACGTTTACTTTGGAATTTACTTCTATTGAGAAAAAAAAATCGTGTGCATGTTATTTTTAACGAAAGTTTTCTTATGACGGCTTCTCTTCACCGTCTAGAAATCTACGGATGTACATACGCACATAATAGAGAAAAATGAAACAAATATGGACGACTTGCTCCGAAACACCACCGAGTGGGGAACGCTTCTCAAAAATAACCTGCAGTTGTTTCCTTCAAAATTCCTACATGCTCGAAATGTACATACATCAAGGTATATTTGTAGAAAATTTCACGAAAAAATATTAATTTTCCTGGAAGTTAAGAAGAATTTAAGTGGACTCTGTTGGAATTTCCGAAAATTGTCCCCCACCCCCATTCCAAAACATTTTTGTATATTCGGATTCTACATAGTAAATACTATATGCATAGAAAATTTCATTAAAAAATATTCATTTTTCTGAAAGTTATGACCTCCCAAAGTCTGGGGGGTAAAACCCTGTAGTTATGCCCTTGTAGAGTAAGCTCTCCTCCGGTTATATAGTTTTACCGTATATTATCACAATATATATATATATATATATATATATATATATATATATATATATATATATATATATATATATATATATGTACAGAGAGAGAGAGAGGTAGGTAGGTACATATGCAAACACACATACACGCATGCATATACATACGAATGTATGTATTTGTGTGGCTGTATGTCACCCCACCATCGCCTGATAACTAATGTTGATGCGATTATGCCCCTGTAACTTGGCGGTTCGAAAAAAGAGGCGATAGAATTAATACGAGGCTTCCAAAGAATAATTCCTGGCGTTGATTTCTTCAAATAAAAGACGGTGCTTTAGTATGGCCTATCGTCTTTTGAAGCATATTGGATGGGAGGTCATGTTGCTGGTTTTGCCAATAAAAACACAAGCACTATTTATGTGATGTTCGCTATTTGTTTTTCAGGTTTTTGTTCGACCAGAGTTCTTTCGTTACAATTCAGTGGCCTTGGACGGACTATATGTAATCTGAACCTTTCCCCCCCTTATTTATTTTTTTTTTTTACGGAATCCCACGTTTTAGGCTATGGAGATTCCGATTCTGAAAAAAATTGTTTGAAACATTTCAATTCTCCCCCCCACCAAGCAGGCTATTTACATGCTAGAAATAACAGCCAAATCTCACAAAACTAGTGTCAGGGTCAGGGTTAGGGTTAGGGTCAGGGTTACAGTCAGGGTTAGGGTTAGGGTTAGGGTTTGAGTTAGGGTTAGATTTACCCTGTGGACCTATATAAAAACCGGGTTGAAAATTTTTTTTCAGAATCGGAATCTCCATAGCCTAAAACATGGGATTCCGTAAAAAAAAAATAATAAGTGGGGAAAGGTTCAGATTACATATAGTCCATCTGGACCATTTTTTCTTTCTTGTGTCTGCCCTTTTTAATCATCTGCCATGTTGTATTCAACAGAAATTCAAAATCTTATGGGAAACTTCGTAAATCTTGTAAGGGAATTTGCTGAAGAATGCAGTGCAGAAGTAAGCCAGTGGTTTAAGCGTCGGAACAATTTCCTTTCTGATACAATTCAAAATGAAATTTTAGAGGCATATGCTCATAACATTTTACGAGATCAAAATAAAAGTAGAAAATTACAGATTTATTGGCATTATATGTGATGGTACCACTAATTGCTCTGGCATGGAACAAGTATCAATCACTGTCAGGTACGTTTCTG
Source organism: Octopus bimaculoides (assembly GCF_046866305.1). Classification (NCBI taxonomy): domain Eukaryota; kingdom Metazoa; phylum Mollusca; class Cephalopoda; order Octopoda; family Octopodidae; genus Octopus; species Octopus bimaculoides. Next base: position 96,988,320 of record NC_142928.1, read on the forward strand.
AAGACCTGAATGTCAATGAGGATTTTCTAGGTTTTTATAATCCCCGTGACTGCTCTTCGAAGACACTGACTAAGATTATTCTAGATGTTTTTTGTCACCTAAACATTTCACTTGGCTCAAAGTTATGCTGTTTTTCATTTGATGGTGCAAGTACCATGAGTGGAAACATTTCAGGTGTACAAATGCGATTGAAAAATTTTTTCCCAGGTACATATTTTGTACACTGTGGAAACCACTCTCTAGACCTTGTCCTCCAAGAAGTTAGTTTTAAGGTTACCTTTGTAGCTGATGCGCTGAACTTTGTTCATCAATACGCCATTCTTGTAAAAGAGTCACCAAAAAGAAAAGCACAATGGACAGACCTTTGTGTTGCAAGCAGTGTGTCCAACTCGGTGGTGCATTAGAGCAACAGCACTGAAACAAGCAGAAAACAATTATAAGAATATTCAAAATTGTTTTGCTTGACTTTCTTAATGACTTCTCGTTAAGAGCAACAACAAAGGCTACTGTTAAAGGGCTGCTAAAGCAATCTGGCAAAGCTTCCATTTTGTTCGGCATTAAAATCGCTGGGGATATATTTGGGGTATGTGAGCCAGTGGCACGTAGCTTACAGCGTCCAGGCACGACAGCCGGTGATTGCTTGAAATTGATTGAAAAGTTGAAAAACTCTCTTTCAAAAATGAGAAGTGAGAAGGTTTTTGAAAAATATTTTGATGAAGTATCCTCTTCTGACTTGGTGAAAATGCCCAACATTTCGCGATCTAAAAATACATCACTGCGCTTTAGGCACACAACAACTACTGAAGAAGCTGCTCTTTCTGTCACCGATGACTGGCGTCGGCAATTTTTCCCTATAGTGGCTGTCATCGAAAATGAATTGACTCACCGGTTTCAACAACAGGAAATACGTGTATGCTCTGAACAAGAGGAGTTGCTATTGTCAGCAGTCAAATGTGGAGTATTTAACTTTGAAAATGCACTTGCTTCTACCTGCTTCTTTTGATTTACTCTTACTGTCATCTCAAATCAAACTTCTTGCTGGCCTATGGACGGAAAGGGAAAATTTGCCTAAATCATTTAATGACATAGTTGAAAAATGGAGAGTGTCTGATGCTATTTTTCGTTCTAGTGTGCTACAAGTGTTGGCGTTAATGCAGCTTGTCTTGTCTTCACCTGTATCTGTTGCATCAAGCGAAAGAACATTCAGTGCACTTCGCCGTTTGAAGACCTGGCTCCATACCACAATGACACAGCACCGTCTTACACATTGTACCATAATGCATGTACATAAAAAAATATACGATGAAAACACTTTGCACATCCTCATGAAACGTTTCATTAACAAAACGTTTGAGCGTAGGAAAACTTTTGGAATATGTTGATACAGTTTTTTTCATATACGTGTGAATTATGGAGTGATGCAAAAACTCGGCTTACTTCCATTTTAACACTACTTATAGCTTCATTATTTCTTTCTTGGTAAACTGACATTTAAATGTTCGGACGCGTGCTACTTGCTGTAAAAGGAGCGAGGTTATCCATGTAATACAAAAAGAAAATTGCAGATAAGTTGAATATAAAAGTGAAAAATAATCATTGAATACTGAAAAAACATTCACCTCCCCTAACTTTAAACCCTAACCCTAATCCCTAACCCTTAATAAAATATGGGAAAAGCTGGAGATGAATGTTTTGAAAACATTCTGAACTATCTTTCAGAATGGTTTACTTTTCAATGAAATGTCATTTTGTTATTTTTCATGTTTTTATTCAATTAATCTGCAATTTTCTTCTTGTATTAGATGGATAACCCACCCTCCATTTACAGCAAGTAGCG